>NC_143059.1:29208409-29359924 GCF_052426305.1 Pelodiscus sinensis | reverse complement strand
TTTCACATTCTCTGGCTACCCTTTCCTTTCCTATCTATCTGTTTCCATCCATATAACGCATGTATCATATAAATTCAGGGAATAACATGCTGACATGTGAACAGCAGGAATACATAGACTTTATGGAAGCAGCTCCTCAGTGCGCACACTAACCTGGATCATGTGGGAAGGCAGCCCCTCAGGGCATGAAGATGATTTCCTTTCAGGAGACCCATTTCTTTATAGAACTGCATTTAGGCATGGAGATATATTGGCTGAAATTCAGCCCTGAAGTCACATGCTGCAACCCACTTAAGTCAAGGGAGTTGCTTAGGGTTGCCAGATGGTTTCAATAAAAATACCGGACACACTTGACATTACATCACAATCGACATTACATCTGATTTAGAAAATACCAGACATTTATATTTTCTCAATTTGTTTCCTGAACAGAAAGCTCAAATACTGGACTGTCTGGTTCGAAACTGGACATCTGGCAACTCTAGAGTTGCTTCCTCTTACAGTAGGGCTGAATTTGGCCCATTTTATGAATGGTCCCTGGCCGTTGAGCGATTTTCAGCCAGAGGCTTAAAAGTGCATTTAAAAAAGTTGAAGAAGCAGAACAGTCCAAGGAGACAGCACTGCACTGGGACTCAGGAACCATGGGTTCTGTTCCACACTCAGCCACTGACTTCCTGTGTAATCTTGGACAAGCCACTCCATCTCCTGTGCCTTTTGCCCTTCATCTTGTCTATTTAGACTGTAAATTCATTGGGTCGAGGATTATCTCTGTTTTTAACCATGCCCAGTTCAAAGAGGCCATGATTTTAGTTTAGGGTTTGGATGCTATTGTAATAGAACTCCAAAATATTGATTATATTCACTATATGAAGGGGGAAACCGAGGCACAAAAAGTTAGGTGAGTTGCCCAAGATCATAAAGTAGCAGAGTGAGGAAGAGAGCCCAAACCGTTGACTTCGAGATCAGTGAATTATCCCGTGACATGCTGCTTCTTACAAACATGGGAGACTTAGCTTTAGCCCTTTACAATAATAATATATTTGCAGAACATAGTTTTGAACTGGACCTTACTTTCGGAATATAATTTTGCATCTGCACATTTGTTCATGCATCTTCTTGGCCATTCAAATACACATGTAAATTTGTGGATGCTATTAATGCAAGCACCAGAATGCACTTGCAGAAATGGAGTCATTATTTCAGAAAAGAGACTCTAAATCTCTTTAGGCCTTTTGCATTAAAATATTTAACAAAGGGCAAAATTTGCGGTGATGAGGTACATTGTGAGAGATGAGACTGGAAGCCAACACATTCTGTTCTCCCCACTGAGGCCTGCAATTATTCCTGTCCATCCTTCTCACTAACAGTGTGCAGACCAGATTTCTTCAAATGTGCTGAGCACCCAAAGCTCATATTGACTTCAGTTAGACTGCTCCACCCTTCTAAGGCTCTGGGAGTTTCAGAGATTAGTGTGACTACAGAGGCCTGGCATGGGTGGGTGTGTGTTTGAGAAAGAGAAGGCAAAATCTATTCCCCAAATCTTTTTTAAAAGTCTCCTTGTTTGCAAAAACAATTATTTTCTTACCCTAGATGTGATGCACTTTATTTTTAGGATAGCTCTCCTGCCGGGCTTTGCTGAAGCAGCCCTCCTTCTGGGGAGACATTTATAGTTACAAATGTTGAGAGCACAGAATAGTGATGTGTCCTGTATCCTTTGCACATATGATTTCACTCTTTACAGCCTGAAAATAACTTCTTTACCAACACCACAAAGCAATGGGGAGATTGGCCAAACAATCCCTAGCATTGGGTCCTAGGTGTCAGAGGACCCTAGTTTTATGTGTTCTCAGCGCCTTTTGCTTCTTGTGGGCATGAAGTTATACCAGACCAGCTTGCTCAAGAAGTGTGAAATTCCTGCTCTGACCTTTTCTGTTATGTTATTAAAAGGTTTCACAGCCAGTTGTTTCAGAAAAAAAAAACCACCTTTAATATCTGCTGGTAGCTGGGGCAGAACCTACCAGTCTCTCTAGCCTAGGGATTGATCAGCTGACTCTATGTACACCCTGTGCTTTGCTGCTTTGTTGCTAGGTGTAGCATTGTCTTTCAGTCTAACTCATTGTCCCCATGTACAGGTTTCCATGGGGAAACACAGGGAAGACAGACAAAGAAGTCTGTATGCTGAGTGCAGAGACTTGCTGGAATGTGCCATGGGAGGGTGCAAAAACAGTCTCAGGGGGATGAATGGAAGCATGCACTTGAAAAGAGTGATTGTGAGTGAACCTGGTAACTCTGCTGTGTATGCCTCTTGATTGAGAGCACCAGGTTACCGGCACTTGACAGCACCAGCTTGGGAATAGTTTTGTTCCTTAAGGGGGTTCTGCAGAAGCAGTCCAGAGAGCTCTCTAGTTGCAGTGCTCTCAGATAAAGACAAGGGGAGACACACTGAGCTACTGGTATCTGCTTGCTCTATGTTAAATGAGACCTGGCTGTGTGACTACTAGAATATAGGCTTGTACAATGATCAGAGTTGCATGTGGACCTATGCTCTTAAGGATGCAGACCTACAGACCTGGGCTCAAATCATTGAAATCTCTCCAAACAACTGCAAGGCCCACAACCATCAATACAGAAGAGGGCTTGTGTGTGTGCTGGTATTGTAACCATCCTCAAAGCAATTCCCAGGCCTCTGTTGTTTTTCCTGCTGTGAGTAAATAAGAAGAAGCAGGGCAGGGAATAGTCTTCAAAGCCCTGCTCTTACCAATTATGAATCTGTGAATGGATAGACTAGAAGGGGAGAGGTGAATTGATAGATTAGAAAAAAATTCCCTAAACAAGAACAGCTGTAATATCAAATCAAAGCGCATAGAAAGACTTTAGACCAGACTCGAGAATAAATCCATTGAAGAGAGGAACAGCTCAAGAGATAAAGGGGGGAAAAGTATATAAAACTGAATGGCCAAAAATTCTAAACTCCACCCAATAATATCAGTCCAAGCCCTACAGAAAACAAGTTGTGGCCCAAATGGCAAATTTTCCCCATCATACACTCTTTACAGTGGAGAACACATGGTGCATGGAACAAGGAAAGAGTCAGAATCAGTGGATGATGGAGCACAGCAGCAGTTAGAAGAGCAGTATGACAGGTCTTGGTAGTGTAGAATGTTAGATCCCAGGCCATGTCTACATTAGAAAAGTATTTCAAAATTACTAAATTCGACTTAACTCCTGATTTAAATTCAGGATTCTCTGGTCTGGCAACATCTGTGGTCTGGCATGATCATGGATGTTCCAGGATCAGAGTGTCCCAGTGCGCTATAGGAGGGTGGGGGCCTTGGAGCTAGCGTAGGGCTCAGTTGGGCTGCAGCAGGGGAGGACCGGGAACCAATGCCCGGTTTATCTGAGCGGTGGGGGGGGGGGGCAGGAAGCTATTGCGCATCTCAGCCGGGCTGCAAAGGGGGGGGGGGCAGGGAGCTGGTGCGTAGCTAAGCTGGGCTGTGGGAGCCGGCACGCGGTTCAGCTGTGCTGCAGGGGAGAAGGGGAGTGCTGGAGCTGGCACGTGGCTCAGCTGGGCTGCAGAGGGAGCCAAGAAGCTTGGGGGGGCCTGCAAGAAGGGGGCCTGAAATGACCTCCCATGGTCTGGAAAAATCCTTCATCTGGGACCAGTCAGGTCCCCAAGGTGCTGGACCGGGGAGGGCCAACCTGTACTGTGTTCATACTATGGGGAAGCCTCAAAATTAGTCCAATGCAGGCTCCGTTAATGTGGACGTGCTACCTTGGACTTAGAGCCCCAGGAAGCACTGGGGAGTACTTAGTTCACATTACTCTGGGGAGTAATTATTTTGAAATAACGGCACCAGAGCGTCCACACCATTATTTTGAAATAGCTATTTCAGAATTAGTGTTATCTTGATGAAAAGCAGGATTTTGAATTCAGCGGCCCATTACTTTGAAATAATCACTTCAGCTCCACATATGGAAGCAATGATGGGAATGCATGCTAATGTTAGCACACTGTAATATGGCATGACTCACCGCCACAGCGCCTCCTGCTGATCTCTCGGGTAATCTGCTCTTTAGACCTGGAGCGCCCCCTTCTGGCTGGTGTCATGCCTGCCGTTCCCTGTTAATGGCTTCACCACCTTGCATTAGGATCCATGCCCCTCCCAGAATGTGGCATCCTCCCACCTGGGTACTGCCCTTCCACAGTGCCTCCACACTCTGGGGTCTTCCACCTCAGGGAATCCCCAACCCACTATACCCACCTTGCCTCAGTGACCCACAGCCAGTGGTCCTCTAGCCCCTGCCACAGAGGCAAACTCCACTCTGAAATGGCCACTCATCATTGGCAAGGGGAGTGTGTGGACCTGCTGCCTTTGCCTTCTCTGGCTGCCTCCCTGCAGTACTAGTAGCCTCAGGCCCTGCAGCCTGTGGCTTGCCTGGCCTGAGCTTCCCTAGCCAGCCCTGCTCTAAGTCAGGAAACTTCTAGCTTCCCTGACAACTAGGCCCCTCCTGCTCCACAGCTGGAGCAAGAGTGAGTCTGTCTCTGCCCCTCCAGGAGCCCTTATTTATACAGCCCCAGCTGAGCCCTAATTGGCTGTATCTGCTTCAGCCGCTGGCTCCACCACTCTAGCCTTCTCTGGGTGCATATGCATTGCACCCTTACTGCAAAATAAGTTACGCAATTTGTGGAATGAGGGTTCTTCTTCGCGAACTGTCCTCATGGGTGCTCCCCTACAGGTGTCGGGCTTATCCCGGCACCGCAATCCAGAGAGTTTTGCCAGCAGTAGCCCCCAGTGGACCGCGCATGCGCAGAAACTGCCTCGCGCCGTTCGCGCCCTTTCCACGTCACGTGGTCCGTCGCACCAGTTCCTCCTAACTGTCCACAGCCGCAGATGGAGTTGGAACATTATCCTCCTCGCCTGAGGAGAATTTGAAGAATTTGCTACTCGTTATGTCCTAGCTAGCCCACCTCCTTGTAATAGTTAGTTGTGACCCGACCTGTCAGATTTTTCTAAAAAATTTAAAAGAACTTAAAAGATCTAAATCATGCCCAGCTCTCCGGGCTTCAAAAAATGCGTGTCATGTAGCAATGCTATGCCGGCCTCGGACAGCCACTCCTGGTGCATCCACTGCCTGGGAGAGGGCCATATACCACAAAAGTGCGGCCACTGTTCAAAGTTGACTGCCAGGGCCAGATGTGACAGGGAAATGCACCTGAAGATGTTACTCTTCAATAAGGCACTTGAACCCTCATTGGCAGAACAGCAACCAGAGGCCCCAGTGCCGCGTAAGTCCTGTGAAGGGAAAAGCTCCACTCCATTTAGGAGTGTAAGTGAAGGGAATGCACCGAGCTCACTGGGGCTCCCGCCAAAGTATGGCGGGAAAAAGTCAACTAAGGGCCATAGTATATCAGTGCCTAGCCACGTGCTATCGTCAGCAACGGCACCGGCAGCTCATGCGACACCGCGCCCAAATCCACGGCAATGGCACCGAGTGTGCAGATGACACCGGAGGCTGAAGTGGCACTGTCTACGGCACTGAGACCTGAGCCGGCACCGAGGGCTGTGCTGCAGCGTCTTACTCCTCGGCCAGCTATGACCACTCCGCACGCATTCAGCACCCTGCGAATTGGTTCCGCAGCACGTGCGTGGAGAGCTAGCACTAGCACCGAAGCACACACATCATGGGCCAGCACCGAGTTCGCATGGACAACCAGCACCGACAACACACCTAGTACCAACAGTTTAGTCAGGGCCAGTACTAGAAACCCAACAATCTGGCCTTTCAGGCGAAGACATGGCACCGCCATCGCCAACCTTGGTACCCAGATCACCATCCCTGTCAAGGGATCTATCCGAGTCTGCCTCTGTCATTTCTGTACAAGGCAGCCCGGTTCCCACAGCCCCCCCAACTGCTACTAGAGTACCAACTAAAGCCCAGAGAAAAATACACACACCCTTGCCCAGTCCAGATAGGGCTGTCTTTTCACCGGGACCTTCACCCTCACCTCATCACAAGAGGCGGGACTGTTATTGATGCTCACCTTCACTGCGCTACTGGAGATCTCCGAGGCATTCCCTGACACCTCCACATTATCATCGCTCACGTTACTTGAGGTCCCCTTCACGCTACTTACTATGATCACGATCTCCGTTATCGCCTTCTTGTTCACATTACTATCAGCACTGGAGCACCAGTTCATACTCTCCGGGGTACTCACACCATGGCCAACATCATCGCCAATGCACCTCGCATTACCGCGACCGCCCACGTTCTTCCACAAGGCGTGCACCTCCTTCATCACCAGAACGCCCTCAGTCATACCACAGCTGCTGACCCAGGATATTATTCCTCCAGCACAGCCTCCTCCGACACCCACGGGCGATGCTCCATCTACGTCCACTCGTCATGGTGATAACGGTCAGTCCCCCACCGCGGAGCAGCAGCCGATTGACTCCAACAAACCTCTCCTCTTCCTCACCAGACGACGCAGTCTTTAATGATGATTCTTCACCTGTGGATGATTATAAACAATTTCAAGAACTGTTCAAACGAGTTGCCCATTCACAGAACTTGCATACCTCAGAAGCCCCTCAGAAACAGCATGCCCTTCTGAGAAATCGCCAACAGTCCAGCAGGTCAAAGTTGGCTCTTCCCTTCAGTGAAGCAATTCTAGAAATTTCCAATGACATTTGGCAAACCCCAGCACCCTTTCCACCAACAAACAAGCGCTCCGACAAGAAGTATTTTATCAACGCTAAGGATGCGGAGTTTCTTTTCACGCATTCCTCTCCTAATTCCATTGTTGTCAACGCAGCTCAACAGAAGTCAAAGGCTGCACAACTGAAGAACACCGCTTCTGACAAGGATGCAAAAAGTCTGGTCCTGCTCGGGAAGAAGGTCTAGTCATCTGCTACAGCCACCCTGAGAATGGCCAATTACTTTGCCCAACTTGCGAATCATGACTTTGACAACTATTCCAAGTTGGTGCCTCTAATGCAACATTTACCCGATACCAGAAAGGAGATACTTAAAGCCGTCGTGCGGGAAGGCTACACAGCAGCCCGCTCAGCACTCCAGATCTCCCTGGATATTGCTGACTCAGCATCCAGGACTACGGCAATGTCAGTTGTCATGCAATGCACTTCTTGGCTCCACCTTGCCTCTGTACCCAAGGACCTGCAACCCAAGGTGGAAGACATACCCCTTCAACTTCTCCTCTTTATTTGCTCAAAACACCAATCAGGTGTTCCACTCTGGAAAGGATTCCCGAACTACCCTGAGAACGCTCGGGATGTATTTGCTGCTCTTCAGGCTCAGGAGAGCCTGGCCCTACAACAGGCAAAGGCCTTCTTCGTATACCGTACCGCGCTTCAGACCTTATAACTAGCACAGGCAAAGGCAATGCCCTCAGCGACAGCACCAGCAGCCTACCAAGACACCAAACCAACAACAGTCTCAGCAGCAAGTTTGATGTGCCCGTTGACTGGATGCACACCATTCCCTTTCTGGAGGCTTCTTCACAAGTAACCAAATTGTTCCACCATTGGCTGAGACCCTATCATCGTCGCTGGTTTGCCATCACTATGGATCGCTGGGTCAGGGAGATCGTAACCTCCAGCTTCATCATCCCTTTTTCCACCCTCCTCCCCTCCAATCCTCCTTCCCCGTCCCTTTTCAGGGACCCCTCTCTCAAGATGCTGTTGCGACAGGAGGTTGTGCGCCTACTTACTATTGGAGTGGTGAAGACTGTTCCATGCCAATTCAGAGGCAAAGGCTTCTATTCCCGATACTTCCTCATGCAGAAGAAGTCCCGCGGATGGAGGCCAATCCTGGATCTTCGCAGACTCCACCGTTATCTAAGAAAACAAAAATTCAAGATGTTTACTCTAGCCTCTATCATCCCAACTCTGAACGAAAGGGATTTGTTCGCATCCCTCGACCTCCAGGGTGCGTATTTTCATTTCCGTTCACCCAGCCCATAGGAGATTCCTACATTTCACCCTAGGCAATGGCCACTATCACTACACAGTGCTCCCTTTCGGGCTTTCGGCAGCCCCAAGGGTATTTTCAAAAACCTTGGCAGTAGTAGCCGCCTACCTCTGATGTTCCGGTATCACGATTTTTCCATACCTCGATAACTATTTGCTAAGAGCCCCCATAGCAGATGAGGCACAAGCTGCGGTTACTACTACCAGAGACACGTTTGAGGCCCCTTAGCCTCATCATCAACCTCCCAAAGTCTTCCCTGATTCCATCCCAGTCCATCGAGTTCATTGGAGTGAAACTGGACTCCAAGACTGCTACTGCAACCTGCCAATTGACAGACTTAGTGAACGTTCTGCTCACCACTCCCACAGTCTCTATACTTAAGTGCCTGAAGTTGCTAGGGTACATGGCAGCAGCGATGTATGTCATTCCACACATGCAGCTCCACATGCAATGCCTTCAACATTGGCTCCTCATAATCTACAAACCAGGCATCGACAATACCCGCAAACTTACATCTATCCCCACTTGTGTGAGGGACTCCCTCACATGGTGGCTCGACCTGAACAATACACTGGCAGGCATCCCCTTTCATGCTCAGGCCCCATCCGTTCAGATCACAACGGATGCATCTCTTGTCGGCTGGGGAGCACATATGCAGAATCACCAGGTTCAGGGTTTGTGGTCACATCACGAATCCCTACTCCATATAAATTTTCTGGAGTTCCGGGTGGTCTTCAATGCCTGCCGACACTTCATCCACAAGTTGCAAGGGACCACGGTACAGATCCTTTCTGACAAAATCTGCACTGTCTACTATATCAATCAGCAAGGGGTTGATAGATCCAGATCCCTATGTGCAGTGTCCATACGCCTCTGGAATTGGGCAATTCGGCATGGGGTTACGCTCACAGTGACTTATCTTCCTGGCAAGTGCAATACCATTGCCAATGCTTTGAGCAGAACCTTCCATTTGCAACACAAATGGGAACTGCTAGACGAAGTAGTCCGTAGTCTTTTCCAAATATAGGGCTACCTGGACGTAGATCTGTTTGTGACTCGACGCAACAAGAAGTGCCATCTTTACTGCTCGAGCGCTGGCATAGGCACCGAATCAAAGGGAGATGCCTTCCTCCTCAATTGGAGAATATACCACCTGTTATATGCCTTCCTACCAATCCCCCTGATACCACGGGTGATAGGGAAGATACTGGCAGATGGCACAACGGTGATATTGGTGGCACCCTTCTGGCCCCAACAAACTTGGCTACTGCAACTCACACAGATGTCTTTATCCCAGCCTTGACGACTTCCGCAATTGCGCAACTTACTCTCGCAGCAACATGGCACCCTCCTGCATCTGACCATCGACCAACTGCATCTAACAGTGTGGCTTCTGACTGGCTCCAGGCGCCAGAATTAGCCTGCTCCCAGGCAGTCAGAGACGTGTTAGTACAAAGCAGGCGTCAAACTACTCCTTTGCTACATGGATCCTTTGCTAGTACCCATCCAACACATTCTGGACTGCATTCTTCACTTACATTCACAGAATTTGGCAGTTGTTTTGCTAAAAGTGCATTTAGCTGTGATCTCGGCCTTTCGTTCTCACATAGATGGCACTTCAGTGTTCGCACACCCGTTCCCTAAGAGGTTCATGAAAGGAATTACCAACCTCTACTCCCCGCACAAACCATGGGACCTAACCCTTGTACTTGACACACTTACCCGCCCACCGTTTGAGCTGCTAGCAACTTGTGACCTACAGACTCTCG
Source organism: Pelodiscus sinensis (assembly GCF_052426305.1). NCBI lineage: Eukaryota > Metazoa > Chordata > Testudines > Trionychidae > Pelodiscus > Pelodiscus sinensis. Next base: position 29,350,163 of record NC_143059.1, on the reverse strand, counting down.
CCATGAAAGTTGCCTTTCTCCTGGCCATTACGTCGAGTTACTGCTTCATACTCACCTGTAGTGGAACACCCATGGGGACATTACTCAAAGAAGAAGAAACTGTTACTCACCCTGTGCAGTAACATCTGTTCTTCGAGATGTGTGTCCTCGTGGGTGCTCTATAACCTGCCCTGCTTCGGAACTCTTACGTTTGTATCTTTCAGATGTTCCTGCTAGGAGGAACTGGCACGACTGACCATGCAACGCAGAAAGGGCGCGAATGGCGCGAGGCAGCTTCTGCGCATGCGCAATCCACCGGGGGCTACTGCTGGCAAAACTCTCCAGATTGCGGCGCTGGGACAAGCCCAACACCTGTAGTGGAGCACCCATGGGGACACACATCTCGAAGAACAGATGTTACTGCACAGGTGAGTAACAGTTTCTTACAGGGAAACCAGAATAACACACCCGTTATTTCAAAATATGTTTCAAAATAACAGGTGCATTTAAAGATGTGGAATAGCTAGTTCAGGATACTACTAGTAACCCAAAATAGCGCTGTTGTCTAGAGGTAGCCTCCCACAGCTGGGATTTAACCCTTAAAGGGTCAGTGCGGGGTAGACATCCTGTGTCACAAACCATTAACATTTTAACCTCCATATTCCCCACAGCACATCTAGATGACCCAGTGGCTAGTTCCAGTCCCCATTCTGTGTTATCGCTATTTCTGTTGCTACCACTGTTGGAGCTGCACTGGAAGCAAGGGTAGTTAGCGTATACCAGCCCTACCCTAGCACTGGTCCCCTGGTGAAAATAGGAGTACTGTACGAACTTTCCTTTGTATGATTAATACAATGTCCTATGTCTGCATTAATGGATTTCCTTTTTCTCCCTTTCACTGAAGCCACAGGTTTTTTTCTTTTGTATAATCAAGGCCATTCTTCACTGGTCCATGATTCTTACACATGAGCAGGGGGATGTGGAAATATAGATACAATTCCATTTCCCCCTGTCCACATCCTGTCCCTTGTGTTGCATAAATGAAAAATGCTTTGGGCAGAAGATAACTGATCACACAACAAACTTGCCTTTGGTGCACTCATGTAGGACATCATTATTCAGTCTGTCAGGGGTTGCCAGGAGTTGGGGCCAATCAGGGGTTTCCTCTCTATAGTTAGGAATGTACAAGACGGCCTAATTTGTACTGTGTTAGGGTTTGGCAATAGCATTACCAAAGCCTACAGGAATGGGGCATGGATATAAGAAAGCCTATACGAGAGGAGAATTAATGGGCAGGGAGGTGGTCTTAAGATTCTCATTTCCCTAAGATTTGCACAGTTGAATCTGTCTGAAAAAGGCTGATAACTGAAATATTTAAAACTGAGAGGAACCAATGTAGTTTGTTTTTAACACAATATGCATTCAATTTGCCTTGCCCCAGAGGGCCTGCAGACAAATGATTCCTCAAGAAAGGGTTATTTTGTATGGTAGCCTAGACTCCAGGGTGCGTCTCTGGGATTTTTAGGTTGTTTAGATTCAGATCAGTTGTTTAGGCTGCCTGGATCAGCTGGTACCAGGATGAATCAGCTGACTTGTTCTTTAAGCGTCCAGGAGTTCTGCTGTGTGTATTCCCCACTGAGCCCAGGTTTTTTTTCTTAGTTAAAAAAAAAAAAAAAGTTGAAAAGACTGTAGAAAGTAAGTCTGTGTTACAGGGACAGAGCAGGAACTTCAGTGTTTAACCCCCTTCACCTCAGTTCGTTACTGCTCTTATTGAAGCAGCACACAACTGTCTTGCCGTCATTGCCCAGACCCACACTTTACAAGAGACACATTATAGTGTTTTGGACTGTTCCCATAGAAATCTCTAAAACAGAGAAATGTAGGAATTGTTGTGCCAGACCAAATCAGCATTCAGAGCAGAAGTCCATCCAGTCCAGGAAGCTATCTTTGACACTGGACAGAACTAGATTATAAAAGGGGCTTTAGACACTGTAACATGGAGCCCATGCGTGTCGTGGCTCAGTCTGTTGCGGGGGGAAGGGAAGTGGCTCTGCACACTGCCATTCCCCCTCCCACCCTGGGCTGGAGCTGCGTGCATCACTGCTAGCAGTGCTCACCTGCAGGCTCCATACCCGCCACTCCCATTACCTGGCAATCCCGGCCAATGGGAGCAGTGGGAGTGGCGCCTGCACGTGCAGAACTGCATGAAGCCATGTGTTCCCACCCCAGGAGCTGCACCAGGTAAGTGCCCAATCACCGGCCCCTTCCTACACCCTACCTCCTGCCCAGACCTGGCACCTCTAGCCTCTATGCGCCCACCTTCCTGCTCAGAGATGGCACCCCAACCCCACTCCTTGGCAGTCCCCTCCTGCACACTGAACCACTCCTTTTGACCCACCCCAGAGCGTAAGGGGCCCTGCAAAATGTACTAGTCCCGGGAACCTAGAAGAATTAATCAAGAAGATGCAAGTTATTTCTAGTCCTCTAAGGTAGAGGTTGGTTTATGTCCCAAAGCTTGACAGCTCATTCTTCTGAACATTTAGGGATTTTTTTAAGTAGGGTCTACTAATGTAACTTTTGATATTATTATGCATGTCAATGTCCAGCAATTGTTTGAATTCAGCTAAGGTCTTGGCTTCAAGATGTCTTGTGGCAATAAATTCCAAAGGCTAATTCTAAGAGATATTTTAGTTATTGGACTTGATGCATACGTGACATTCTATATCCAGTGTTAAGCAGGAAGTAAAATTTAATTATCAGAATGGTCCTTTCTGGTCTTAAAATCTTTGACTCTAGAATAACATTGTATATTTAAACAAAAAAAGTAATTCCTTCTCTGTTTTAAGTGTACTGCCTTGCAGCATAATTAATGGTTGCCTTGCTCTAATGAAAAAGGATAAACAGAAATTCCAGAAAAACCTTCTTTACACCATTCATTATATTGTCTGTTTTTATCATAGCCCTTCCGATTCAATACTTCTCCAAATAGTCCAAACCTTTTAAAACTCTCTTTGTGGAAAAAGTTTTCCATGTATCTTCCACTTATCGCTGAAACCATTCCATTTCAGTTATATCTCATTTGAAGCGGAGTGGTCAAAATGGAAAATAGTGTTCCATGGGAAGGTATCTTTTGATTTGTGCAACAACCATTTTTATATTTTCCGTGTTCTTTTCTGACCCAGTCTTCTTGCATCCCAACATTTCTCTGGGTTTTGACAGCTGCTGCACATTCAGCAGAGGTTTTCATTGAGCTGCCCACTATGATGCCCAGATCCTTTCCTGAGTTGTTGCAGTTAATAGAAACCAATGAAGTGTATGAGTAGTTCAGATTATTTTCTTCAATTCTCATTGCCCTGTATTTGCCAACACTGAACTTCCTCTGCCATTATGCTGCCTATTCAGACTGGCTTGGTTAAGTTCATCTGAAATTCCTCACAATTGTTCTGATTTGGAGAAACCTAAATAATTTTGTGCTAGCTGTACATTTTATCTCCTCACTGCTCAAATTAATTACTGCATTAAACAACTATAGTCCTAATACAGAGCTTTGTTGTTTTACTCCTTGCTTAGACACCCTCCCTTAATGTGCTCCAGATCCATCCAGCACGTAGGCATGTAATCTGCTACATTCTCCCTCATACCAATGTCTAAATGTACACACACTTGCACAGTACCTAGACTCATGTTTACATAGGAACCCTTCTCTATGCTTCCAGTGACATTCACTGTCTCATACATGTATGTTCCCTCATACTTAACTACACACCTGCTCAACTGCCCATAATTTTCATTTCTTCTCTCCCTCCCCCATACACACACTACACATAACCCTCTCCTAATATCTTTGTAGAGTTGGGAGACACCTTGTTAGAAAGATTCTTGTACAGTAAATGTGCTAATTAACCTTTCATTGCTCCCCTCATTATGGCACCTTTAATTTGGTTGACGAAGTCTCTCTGTCTCTCTCTCCCTTTTACCATTTCGGCCATCACTTTTCTTCTTCGCTTCGATCTCCCCTTGTCCCCCCACAAGGGACAAAGAAATCGATCCCTGTCCGATTTTTTCCTTTTCTTTCCAGCCAGCTGTAAAAGCTAGTCAACAAAAAAGTAATAATGTAGTCATCCCACACTGGGAAAGAGAGCCCCAGACATCAATAAACTCGTATTTAAAATGCAAATCACTTTCTCAATCAGCTGTCAGTCTGCTGTGGGCTCTTACTTCCTGACAGCTGTATAAAGAGCTTTTGTGGCTTGATTCTGGGGTCTGCAGGCTGCCGACAGAGTCTTAAGCCCCTGTAAATACCTTCCCTTTGGATTTGTTCTGTCCAGTGATTGTGTCCCGCAATCTCAGCTTGGTGACTGAAAGGTAAATAAGACATAGTTTAGTAAATGGGAACCTGTCTGCTGGATGTCAGCTATTCCTGCAAGTGGACTTGACACACTGGACTCTTCTTATGTTTCTGCTGCTACTCTGTCTCCCGTCATCCCAGATTCTGATCCAGGGCTTCATCTGTTCTCAAGCAAACACAGAAGCATTGTGTTTCAAGGCTGCTGCCATTTCCACTCAGTCATCAGGCTTGGCACCCTAAGGTGGTTCAACTCTCCTTTTGCCTATTCCAGCTTCCTTTCGTTCAGGGAGGGGGGAGTCTCGCTTTCCTTTCTGATATTATACGCTGCTGTCTGGACTGAAGTATAGTACAATCCCTCCTGTCCACATAGGTAGGGGTATCTAGTAGCACAGCAGTCCCTGACCCCTTTATAACTTGTAAGGTGATGAAAGATCAGGTAGAAGTGATGGCACCTACAGCTGTATTGTGTCCCAAACATCATGGGTAAAAGCTGGAAGACACAATTTCTTTGTTTTTATTCCTTTATTTTACTGTAGGCAGACAATGAATGTATTCACAATCAATAGGAATTGTTAGGGAGTGTGGCTGTGAATAACATAATTGGTAAGAGGATGGGAGATTAACCATCGGGGTAATGGGCCCTGCTTTAGGTGCAAGACCTGAAGTAGGCAGGAATGGGGTAAGGGTGGATGTGGCTAGGGATAGTAGCATATAATGTAAAGCCCAGTGTATTATACAGAAACCCTGGTGTGTTGTGGAAGGCTGCTGGGTTACCTGTAACAGGATAGAGAGGAGAAGGATTGAGGATTTGTGGTTGTGGATTTGAGATAGGGTGGAATGGATATAATGGATTAGTGTTCTAGTAGCATTTGAAGGCTCGGGTATGTAAAATGGTTGTAATGTTTTTCTCCTGTCAACGTGAATCCCATGAAATCTCTGGGATAGGGTAGCCTGACTTCTCTGCTGCAAACAGGAAAAATAAAGCTTTGGGGAGGGGCTGTTCTGTTCAGATGTCCTCTGGGCTTTGTTCTTTCCCCCTCCCACCACCTCTTCTATCCTTTCTGCCTGGCTCTCTTCACTACTGGCATCTTAATTGATCTCATTGTTCTCAATCCCCCTGAGTCCTGAGACTCCAGCTGTGCTTAAACAGAACAAAATCTCTTCCAATTTCCCCACCGTTTAAAAGAAAATTGAATTCTTTATCTGCGATAGGAGAGAGAAACTGCAAACACCCGAAACGGTAAATAGTTAAGTAATCAGAGAGGAGATTCCAAATAGTCTGGAAAGTTAAATGCAAATGTTTTTATATTATTATTTGGTCAAGCCCCTTGTTCTTTTTAAATATTTTTATCAATTTATCTTAGTAAATAAAGGAGGGGGGAGAAAGGAATTACTAGGTAGCAAACTGATTGACGGATCTGAAGTTCTCGTCTGTCTGTCAGGGCCCAGTGCTCTTTGGTTGTGTTTATCTCTTTAATCTAAATATCAATCCGTAAAACCGAAATGGGATGGAATAGGACTCATGACAGCCCAAGAGCTAAAGAGACAGACACTTATTGCAGCCTTTGCAGCTGCCGTGTCTCCTGATGGAGCTGTCAGGATAAATACACACTTTCACAATGCATAGGCAGAAAAAAAAATGAGATGAGAAAAGGAGTGAAACAAACCAACAAACACACATTTTCACCTGTCCAAATTATACCCTTTAAAAAACAAACAAGTGAACAGGAGTCACTCATTGAGTATTGTTATTTGGAAATTGCTCCCCATTGTTGTTTTTTGCTATGCTGGTAGTTTGGAAGCAGCTGGGAGCTGAAAGGAGTTCTTGTTCAAGGAGAGGTGTTGCTCTATTTTAGACTGCTGGTTGGCTAAAAATTACCAAAATGCAGGCTTTACAAATACAAGTAACAATCCCACATGGCAGTAATCATCTTTCAACAGATTTTCCTCATCGGGATTTATCTGTCCTTTTGTCTTGCACCGGAGCTACTGTAGAATATCCTCCCTCTCCCCCCTCACATACCCACCACCGCAGGCACTCAGTTCTGGCCTGCAACAATTTGCTATGAGAGCTCCCCATGGCCGTCTGCCAGGTGTGCTGTTGTGTTTGTGATGTGAACAGGTACCCACTATTAAGAAGGCTGATCCCACAACACTATGATTAGGCATGTTGCAGGCCTAATCATAACTTGAATCCAAATCTTAACACAAAAGCTCATGATACCATCTACATGTTTTGTTAGTCTTTAAGGTACTGCTAGACTATTCATTGTTTTTTAAGTTTCTCAACAGGTTCAGTTAGTACATTAGTAAAATAGAAAGGAATAGGTTTATTCTGGAACCAAGCTTCGAGACATAATTTTTGTCTACCTGTTTTTGCATTCTGCTGCTCTTGTTCACTGTTATAAAATCAAATTGTATCTTTGTTTTAAATAAGTTCCTTCATATGAACATGCTGAGAAATCCTGGTTTTACTGCTACTGCATGTTGTGTTTCAACAGCAGTGAAATGTGCCAAATACCAGCACAAACAACCATCTGCCCCATTGGAACTGAGAGGGGAATTTTTACCTCTAAGGAAAAAAAGGACTCAGAGACCTACCTATCTTTCCCTGGGCTTTAGATTCTTTCCTGAGCAAATGTATCTGGTGGAATTCTTCCACAGTGCTTGGTATTAGAGCCCTTGTAGGGCAAAACTGATTGACTTAGCTTCAAGAGGAAAAGATATCTGTGAAACTGGTCTTCAAGACTATCACACACAGGGATACAAGAGATCAATTTCATAAGTAATGCCAAAGGTTCTGTAACTTGGACACTATGCCAAACCCTCACATGCTTGTTCATCTTTTCTCTGATACCTACTTATGCACTCTCTGTGGTTGTGTAAGAACATCTAACTTTGTGTGAATCTAAATTAGTGTACACGGAAGAGCTCAGAAGAAGGAAACATTAAAGGGAGAATACTTAAACTTGCACCTTCTTCTAGCTCCTTGATGTATATGTTACAAAACTACTTTACACTTCTGAGTTTGATTCAGGGACCTTTTCTAATGATTAGTTCTGGGTTATGTCCAATACCTCAGCTGCTTTTTGTGGAGATGCCTAACCATAGGAACAAACCTGGAGCCAACCGTGCACCTGAATGACAGTGAAAAGTTTTGGGAAGAAGGTCCCATTGCCAGAGGATATTGTAAATGCCAACACTATAAAAGGGCTCAAAAAAGAGCTTGATAAGTTCATGGAAGATAGGTCCATCGATGGCTATTAGTCAGGATGGGGAGGGATGATGTCCATAGCCTCTGTTTGCCAGAAGCTTGGGATGGCAACAGGATGGATCACCTGTTCTGCTTATTCTGTCAGGTGCACTTGGCACCAGCCATTGTCGGAAGACAGGATACTGGGCTAGATGGACTTTTGGTCCGACCCAATGTGGCTGTTCTTAGGTTTTCTCCCCTTCCCTTTCTCTCAGATATTTTGATACTACCCACTTTGTTGTTTGGAAGTTTCTCCATGTCCACTAGTGTGGTGTGGTGTGCTATGCCTTGCCTGCTCTATGCATCTGACCCACAACTGGGGTCAGCCCACACTGTGCTGGAAAATCTGCAGCTACTGGCACATCCAACCCACCACCGTGAAGCTGAAATGCATATGGTCAAGTTGACCCTTATTGTGCACATTCTAGTGCTATTTGGCATGCAGTTCAGGCTGCTTCATGGACAACTGAGACCTCTGTGTGGATGGTAAAGTCAGGCCTGTGGGGAATCAGGGGATGTCACCCTGTATGCCTTAGCAGTTGCACCTGACCCCATCCTGTTTGTCATTAAACTTCCACCCACTATCTCTCTCTCTCCAGAAACACACCCTCCATTTCTGAACATACTTTCTGTAATAGAGGGAGTAGAGAGAGAAGCAATTGACTTGGCAAGTGGCTGCCCATTGATTCTTGGGCTGCCTCATGTAAGTCTGTGCAGGGAAATTGAATTGCTTTGTAAGAAGCCCAGCTCTGGTTGAAGCAGTCCTGTCTATAATATCACTCCTGCTTCTCTAATGGCAGGTGTCAAATGTGTATTAATGTAGACATTACATGATAAAGTTGCTGTCACAGTTATATATGTGCATCTTAACATATAGAGGAGTTATTAGTCCTGGGAGATACCAGGTGAATTACCTTCCTACCTTTTGGACAAAGACTGGGCCATAAGTCAGATTCCTCTCCAGCAGGATCTGATCTGTTCACACCCACCTTCAGACTGGTTCTAGTTCTATCTCTCGGTTCCTCTGGATGGGAACTTAGTGTAAATTCACTCCTCCAAAATGGGCTGCCCCTCTTCCCGTTCCTCAGGCCACAAGAGCAGACCAAATTCTAAGTGTTTTCATCAGCTCTGTTCTCTGGATAAGATGGATTTGCTAATGGCGGCAAAGGGAAGAGAGAGGAAGGCTAAGAATTATATGTATGAGCTCTTGTGAATATTTCAAAGATTGTTGGTGATTTATATTTCCTGCTTCGGACTTTGACCTTAATTCCTTTCGTTTTGCTGGGCTGTAAAATTCATTAAAGACCTAACAGTGGAGTGATTGAGATGTCAGCCATGCAATTGTGTGGTTATTTAATCTATCAGATGTGCTGCTTGCCATTTAGGTGGACAACAAGAGAATATGAAATCAATACGGTTCATTAGCAGAGAACTTGTGCCTAGCCCAATCAGAGACTCCAATAAAACCTGGTGAGGCGAATGTCTAAATTGTATTGGTGTCACCTTAGGGAATAAAATAAAATAAAATAAAGGGGAGGGGGGAGAATGAGTGTATGTGGAACCCCTGGGTAACTTCTCTGCTAAAGAGCTGCCTTCAATATGGCACAGCTATTGAATAAAATTTTAGACCATAATCTCCAACCACAAACAGCCTGACTGCAGTAAATTACTCTGTGCTGAATCGAGGCTGTTGCTGCATGGATAACAGAGCTAACTGCTCTAGCGGCTGGCTGATGTTGAGGGGACTGCTGTTATAAAACACAATCAAGGGAAGCTGTTGTTTTTTCTAACAGCTGGGAGAGGAGGTGGAAGAAGCTTTGTAATTCCCAGGGGGGTTGATTGGCCTTTTTTTCCCCCTGCCAGTCTCAGCAAGAGCTCTCTTGGGTTGTTAGTTTAGCGTTAACCCCCCACATCCTTTCAGACTCTGCACTCTCTGGCTGCTCAAGAACCACTTTAGGTTTTTGCAGTGTCCTGCTCTTAGCATCCCTCCATCTCCTTGATTCCCTGCTTCTTTCCTCTCCGCCTTCCTCTCCCCACAGCCAATCACCTTTACACAGCTCCAACCCAGTAATTCTGATCAGCAGGTCACCTCTGGTAGGATTCTGATTATAATCTCCTGCCCAGGTTCCACTCTTTAGATGACACAAAGAACGAGGTTCCTGAAAGTGATAGTGCAGAAGATGTAGTTTTTCATTTGCCAAATTTATAATAGTTTAAGTGGAATTCCTACCAGGTATTGATCTGTTTTTATATCCATATGATTATTTCTATGGTTAGCTTCTCAGTCTCTCTTTCTGCACATCCAGTTGTGGTACAATCAGTGTGTACACTGCTTTTCAGGAAGTACAATATTGAGTAATTATCGCTAGAGCTTTTTCTAGGACTTCCGACAGGTATTTTATGGAAGAGCCATTTGTTTGTAAACATTCTGAAAATGGTGATGACGTTTGAGTGATTCTGGAGACTGGTAACAGGGCATAGAAGAACTCATCATCACTAGATTCAGGTTCAGTTGTGGCCAGGATTGGGGAATTGGGTGGCTGGGGAATAAACAGTGACATCTGTAGTCTTTTTCACTTAAGGATATTGGTTTGAATCTGGTCTGGTCAGTTGTGACCAAAAGCTGCCATGTAAAATGTTTTGCCTTTCAAATATTGCTTTGAAAGTTGCCCAGTGGTGGAGGATTGGATGGCTTGGCAGCTTCATACAGGAATTCAGAGCTTTTCATTTCTAAGTCACTCTCATGAATTTGGCTTTGATCAGTAGCACAATGTACTACTACTACCTGATGATGGGTCACGCTGACAGAGAATCACTCTTAAATCTAGTTGATGGTGGGAGAATATTCATACTATGAAACTGCAATGTTGGAGCTGGTTCTGATTACCCTTTTGTTGGCTACCTCAGGGGAGTGTTAACTATGCTTTTGTCTCTGCAATTGGTTCCTCAGATCAGTATTGAGAGACAGAGCAAAATGGCTGTGGTACGGAGCACAACTATCTATCTATGTTATACATCTGAGTTACTATGAAAATGCCTTTGCCCAATTTACTTTCTAAAAAACCCTGCAAAAGGGGTTAAGGAGGATCTTCCTTTTGCCTTCAACTTTTCATGGCTAAGGCCCAACAGTCCATGGTGAAGATTAAGGCTCTGTGAGAGGTGGGCTAGAATATTTTCTGCCAGGCAGACAACGTGGCATATTACACACACAGTTTGTTTCTACTTCATGGTCCCATTTCACTGCTGCTCACCGCACAGAGTACCATCAAGAGGCTGGCAGGTCACTCAGATGCTTTGACAGTTTTTTGACATTAGGTAATTGCTTTCTTGCTAGGACTCTTTTAAGCAGAGAGTTTCTGGCCACAACAATTTGCTCCCCATCAATTTTTATTTCCTGATTTTTAAATAAAAAAAGAGAATAACCTTCCCACCCATACAATAACAACAAGCCTGGGAGCTCCTTTATCTAACAGCACTAGTGTCAGGATCATTCCTTTTGCCTGGGCAGCCCTGTCCTGCCTGCAGAGTGACATACATCTTAAATGGAATTCTCTCATCAGCTGGGGTTGTTGTGACCCCTGTCTTGTTCCTTTCACTCTCTAGCCCTCCTTCTTTTAGCCTCCGGTTCTGTCATGAAAAGAATCAGCAGACTTTTCCAAAAGGCCATTTCATTCAGGAATAACATAGGGGAATTTGCCTCCTCGAAATCTCCTCTTTTTTAAACAAATGCTATGGTCATAGTCTCAGCAGCTGTAGACTTTGTGTGTGTGTGGTTTTTAGTTGACAGGTATTGCTTAGAATTGCTATTGATTAGAAGGACAGGCAAAAAGGAGAATAAAGACACATACACCTCTGTAAAGTTCATCCCTGCCAGGCCATTTGTCATGCCTGCAATGAGGGCTGTGCAAGAGAGGCCACAAGTGTCCTTAATTTGTTGTCTGTCCCATAGGTGTTTACTGGATATGACCGTGCATGCTTTTCCTCCTGTATGCAGGCTTTTTGTCTCTCTAACTCCCTGGAGAAAAGTGATAGAAATGTAGCCTTTTCATATGTGTTCATTTTTTTGATTGTATCCTTTGGTACATATGGTCATGCCAATTTTCTTCCACTATTTGATCTGAGGAAGTGGGTCTGGCCCAGGAAAGCTCATCGCCTAATAAACCATCTTGTTAGTCTTTAAAGTGCTACACAGTCCTGTTTCCCTGCAGAAAGTTTGCACCGATCCTCTCCAAAGGCAGTGCTTTTCCTTTGACTGAGGAGGAGGAGGTGGATTATATGGAGAAAAGACATCCCAAGGGGAAGAATGTGATTATCACCCCAAACTTATGATTATGGCATTCATGATGTATCATATATTAGTTAGTTTATATGAGTATTCCAATAGCTCTCTGAGTCTTGGATTGTGTCCCCAGCATGCTGGACAGAGCAGTGATCTGGAGTCAACAAGCAGGCACTAGCATTGCTGACACAAGTCTGTGTTTTGCAATTAAAAGTGAGGGTCCTTGGATGACTACTCAGAGTTTTTTGTGCAACAGGATAAACCATTTTCTGATGTGTACATCCCTGTAATGTCAACATGAAGGGAGGCACCAAGACGGTTTCAGAAGTGGGAAGGTCGAGAAATTCTCCTAGAACATAAGAACGGACGTACTGGGTCAGACCAAAGGTCCATCTAGCCCAGTATCCTGTCTGCCGACAGTGGCCAGCACCAGGTGCCCCAGAGAGGGTGGACTGAAGACAATGACCAAGCGATTTGTCTCCTGCCATCCCTCTGCAGCCTCTGACAAACAGAGGCCAAGGACACCATTTTATCCCCTGGCTAATAGCCTTTTATGGACCTAACCTCCATGAAATTATCTAGCTTCTCTTTAAACTCTGTTATAGTCCTAGCCTTCACAGCCTCCTCTGGCAAGGAGTTCCACAGGTTGACTACACGCTGTGTGAAGAAGAACTTTCTTTTATTAGTTTTAAACCTGCTACCCATTAATTTCATTTGGTGTCCCCTAGTTCTTCTATTTAGGGAACTAATAAATAACTTTTCTTTATCGACCCTCTCCACACCACTCATGATTTTATATACCTCTATCATACCATTTTCTGATGTGTACATACCTGTAATGTCAACATGAAGGGAGACATATTTTATATACCTCCTCCCCCAAAAAACAAAGCAGAGATGCCCCAAATGTCTCCTCCAGTTTCACTATTTTTGTATAATTTTTCTTCGAGCAGTTTCTGAAAGATTAAACGAGCAGAGGGGTGGTATAAGGATGTCAAGTCACAATATCTAAGGACTATGCTGTTCTATTACAATAACCTCTATCAGGCTGCAAGAGGTTATAGTCTCATGGCCCCCCAAGTAAGCATGAGGGGACTCTGTTAGGGAAGTGTGTCCATGGCTAGAGTGCCGTGCCCCTCCTTCCCCTCACAGCAGAGAGCCTGTGCTGGTGCTCCAGCCCCATCATCCCCTCGCCCCACCCACGTGGTTGGAGCGCTAGTGTCGGCTTCCTGCTGGCGTGGGGGGAGAGAGAAAGTCCCAAGCCTCACTGCATGATCCAGCTGGCAGGGAAGAAGTGCTTCCCCTCCCCCTGGCTGGGGGAACAACAGTACATGAATGTGCTGCCTGGAAGCTTTCCCCTTTTTTACCTCCCTGCCAAGACCCCGCATCCCCAACCTGTTCCTGCATCCTCCTCCCTGCCCAATATGTCTCAGATGCAATGGTACATATAATCACAGTGTGTCTCCTGTGATGCTAACACCACAATAGAAAAACTTAAAAACCAATGAATAGTTTAGCAGCAGACCACTTCTTGATGGAGTATTAAAAGTCCAGTTCCAAAAATAGACCCACAATAGAGTCAGGTCCCAAAGCCCAGGCTCTCATCTGAGTCCAAGTGTCTACACTACAATTTTTCAGGCCCATAGCCTGAGCCACAGAGACCAACCCCAGATGGTTTAATAACAGTGTAGGCATAGTGATGTGCACAACACTGGGAGCAGCAGAGAATTGTGCTCTGAAGTATGTACAGTGAATACCTCCTCCCTAATGTTAGCACGTGTCTAAGCACTGGAGACCTTCACAATACATATCCTGTAGATGTCTTTAGAGGGTTGGTCACAGACGATTCAATCAGGAGCAGGGAATAGAAGGCAGCATCGTCTAGCAGATTTAACACAGGGCTATAAGTCAGGCACTCCTGGGTTCTAGTCCCCATTTTGTGGCCTTGGGTGCATTACTTCAGCCTCTTTCCTGAGCATTAAAATGGGGATGGTGACAGTATTTCTTCCCTCCCAAGGAAGCAGCAAAGACTAATTGATGTCTGGGCAGTACTTTGAAAACATCCAGTGTGGTACATTGTGGCCACATATAGGTTAAGTCTTTTTTAGAAGACTGTTAATTGGGAGGGTCCTTCCATATTGATGACCGGTGAACAGTCACTGCAGGAAGAGTTCAAGAAGCACTGTCACAGCTCATAGGGCATATTTTAAAGGGTTATCGCATTCTGCACATTATTTTGCTCCCATTGTTTGTAGAAAATGCTCCTGTACCTTTAAGCTCTTCTCTTCCTCATCTCTTTGTTCCTCCCTGAAACTGCTGTGAGTAGAGTTAATCTCATGTAGTTTAAGGAGATGCTCAGTGGGGCTCAGTGGATGATGAATGTTGAAACCATTACCGGCAAAGCACCAGGACTCTGTGGAGCTGTTTAAAAATGCATTCTCCCATGTAAATTTCTGCTCCATCAATCCTTATGACATGTCAAACATTGCTATTGTTTCCTGAACAAATTGTACGACATGCCCTTTTCTGCAGATTTGTGCACGAGAGCAGAACTGCTCTACAGCTTTGGCTTCCGCTTTTGTCTTGTAGCAGCTCTAGAGCAGCAGCTGCTCTCATGCTGATTCCCATCACAAGCCTCCTGCAGGTATGTGTGGGTGATAGGTGCCTAGGAATGGAGGAGACAAAGTATATACATATATGACAGGCGTAAGGTGTTGCAAAAACGTACACATGTGCAAGATAGATAGGCTTGAAAGGGGGTGTTTGTGTATTGCCTAGGGATGTGTGAAAGGGGGTATTTTTGAATGTAAGTATCACAGTATGTGTGGTCTGTGGGAGAGTACAAGAGATATTTATCTATTGGTGTAAAGCTGAAGGAGATGTGCCTCAGTGTGATTGTACATATTTATGCATTATACACACACGTTTGTATTAGGATAGCACCCACAGTATTCTAGCCTCTCTCCACCAATATAACTCACAGTACACAAATGTAACACAGTGTCATTGCACCATGTCTCATGAGTATATTAAATCACTACAGTGTGGTTCTGGGAATTACTCCTTTGGCTTCTTTATATCTTGTCTTGCTGACACTCTTCTGGAGTTTGGTTGTACATAAATGGTCTCTTGAAATGGACTGCTGCAGTGATAGCTCATAAAAGTACAGATATAGTCTCATGTTTTCATTTTGACCTTTGCAGGCTACACTAGACAAACCCTATTTTAATATTCTGCACAGGAGATGAACAGCCATAAAAACATTTGATTGATTCCTGACATCGAACTACTAGAATCCTCCACCCAGCTGTGTTTTCTCTTGTCTTTGGTATCAGATGTATGCTGAGGGGGCCAGAGGAAGAGGAGCAGAGCTGAAGTCCAAGAATTATGTAGCCCAGGGATACGTAAACTGAGTGATTCTCTGTGTGTTTGCATATCCTTTAGTGGGAGCAGTTGGTTTTCTTATTATGTTCTTGTGATAGCTTTGCTAATCGGATTTATAATCCCCAGTAGTTTTGGGTCCTTTCCTGAGGGTTCTGTTCCACTAAGTAGTTTCATCATTAAAACTAAAAGATTCTGTAAAGTACAAATTATAGCAACCACAAAAAAGTAAATATGTCCAGGTATGTATTCTTACTTCCCTCTTGTCTCCTGACATCCACCACAGTAACTTGCATTATTTTGCTGATTGCCTCTGAGATATGAGTGTGCATGGCACATGACATGGGCCAGTCATCACAACAATATCCTCTGAGTCCGACTCTCCTCATCTTTACACTGGTGTAAATCAGAAGTAATTCCACTGAAGTTACTCTGGATAACTCATTTAAGAGAAAAGAGAATTAGGCTGGTTGTTTCTGTTAGAAACAATTACCACGGAACATGTCATTTACGTCAGCAGCTTGCTGGTATTTTAGCTTGAAGTAGTCAGCACATGTAGCACAAAAAAGCCTTTGAACCAGTGGGCTGGGTGCATGAGAGCTACTACCTGGCCTTGCATTTCGGCCATTCCAGGGTGTGGGAGATATTGGAGCAGGGAGAGGGCTTTTTTTTCCCAGAAGGAAGGAAATCAGCCATGAAAATGACCAACAGCTCTTTCTGTATAATACGGTAGTGGTTTTCTTTTGCTGGGAAATCATAGAATTGGGCTCTTTATATAGTGTGGTTTTGATCCCTCTAGGGAATGGCAAAGTTCACATTCAACATACTGCGGCCCCATGGAGCAGCTCTTCTCACCTTGTACTACACTAACCTTCTTTTAACCTCTTTCGTCTAGTTGGTTTTTTGTCAGCAGAAGAAAATTACACTTCCCGGCATTGTCCATCACTGAACTAAGCACTTACAAATGTAATTATAAAGGGCCAAATGAGGGAATTAGTTTTGCTAGTAATGCCAGCCCTCCATGGCATTGTCAGGCCTGCTATAAATCATTACCTCATCACTGGCCAATCCAAGCATTCTGAAAAGCCTTTTGATCTGTCTGCTCCTGTCCTTTTATGCTGCACTTGGGGCTTAGGAAACCAAGTGCTGGCTGGTTAAACACTGCGCTCTATCAAGTTTAAAAAAGCCCCTCCTCATTGTTTCTAAGCATTTATGGAATGTCCTTAGGGGAGGTTGGGGGGTGACTGTCTATACTTAATTTTTTTTTGAAAGATTTGTATCATAGCAAGCTGTAAATAAAGAATACCCTGTAAACTAATATCTAAAAGTTCATGCCCTCTCGTATCAGACATCAGTGTTACAGGCAGTCCCCGGGTTACGTACAAGATAGGGACTGTAGGTTTGTTCTTAAGTTGAATTTGTATGTAAGTCGGAACTGGTACATATTGTAGGGGAAACTCTAGCCAAACATTTCTCCAGAGCTCAGTTTTATTCTCCCACACCTCACTTCCCTCAGTCCTTTATTCTCAAGCTGAGGTGTCTGCTGAGAAAAGCCGCTCTGTGTCTCCCTGGTCTGCTGGGGGGGGGGGGAGGGAGGAGCGCTAGCTTCGCGTCTCCCTGGTCTGCTGGGGGGAAGCAGCTAGTGCGGGGTTGCCTCACCCCGTTTGTAAGTAGGGATCCGATGTAAGTCGGATCCATGTAACCCGGGGACTGCCTGTACTTGACTGAGAGGCTGAATGGTGGGGCTGTTCAGATTTGCTTTGTAATTGTCTCTCATAAACTGCTACCAAGAAAGCTCTCACACAGGTGTCCCCCACAAACCAAGGCAAGCATATATTACATCTAAAGAACATGGCAGGATGAGGGGAACAGGCCAAGCATGGCAACTAGAGAGCAAAATTATCTGAAGAACATAGGTACCCATAGTAAATATCCTTTGAAAGTCCATGGCATTCCATACCTAAGAAAAATTCTTTTCTTGATTAGGAATGATAAAAATCTGCCTAATATATATGTGCACTGAAAACCAGAGTGGATCAGGTTTTCACACACTGCATGTTCAAGGAGTGCCCAGATCATTGGTTTTGGTGTAATTTCATGTCTATTGAAAACCACAAGTAGTAACTATATGTATATGTTTTTTAATAATAATGGTCTGATCTTTACACAACACAAAATAGACATACCAAAGGATACAGCGATGATAATATTTGTACTATAGGTGTTTTAGTGCAAAGATGCAGTTGCATCGAGATATTTTAATACTAACAAAAATGTTTGGTACCCAAGTATTTTTAAGACTGTAATTTTTTTCTAAAGCCTCTGAAACTAAAAGAAACACAAACCCTATTATGTGCTTTTGGAAATCTCATTCTTAAAAGCATGTTGTTATGTTATATAACTGAGTTTAAAAGGTTACTTTCCATTATTCAGCTAAATTAGCATCCCTATACGCACCCAAACTGCAGTCTAGGTTAATTCATTTGACAAGTTATAGGAAAATTTCATTCTGTTTGCATAGGAACATAAGAATGGCCATACTGGGCCATACCAAAGGACCAGCTAGCCCATATCCTGTTTTCTGAAAGTGGCCAATGCAAGGTGCCCCAGAGGAATGAACAGAACTGGTAATCAAGTGATCCAACCCCTGTTGCCCATTCCCAGCTTCTGAGGCCTTGTCTTCACTCCATGGAAGATTGACACTGCCACAACTAATCTTCCAAAATTTGATTTAGCAAGTCACTAAATTGAGCTCAGAGGGTGCCCCCATCAGCGTCTAGTACTCCTGCTCTTGTGAAGAGTAAGGAAAACTGATGGAAGCATTTGCTCCGTTTGCTTTGGGGATGCCACCAAGCACAGCTTAAGGGAAGACGACTCCAGCTATGTATTCTATGTAGCTAGAATTATATACCATAAGCCAAGCTGCCAAGTCTAGTGTCGACCTGGCTTGACAGAGGCTAGGGACATCATTCCAGCCCATTCTGGCTAATAGCCATTGATGGACTGAACCTCCATGAATTTATTTAGTTCTTTAATTTCATTTGGTGACCCCCTAGTTCTTGTGTTATAGAAAGATGTAAATAACTCTTTTTTTGTTGATTTTTTTTATACCGCTCATGATTTTATAGATGTCAATCATATCCCCTCTTTTTGTCATCTTTTCCAAGCTAGAAAGTCCCAGTCTTGTTAATCTTGCCTCATATGGCAACCATTCTATACCCTTAATCATTTTTCTCCTTTTGTGAACTTTTTTCAATGCCATGGCATCTTTCTTGAGATGAGGTGACCATATCTGCACACAGTATTCCAGATGTGGGCATACTGTGGATTTATATAGAGGCATTGTTCTATATCCCTAACATTCTGCTTGCTTTTTGGACTTCTGCTGCACATTGAGTGGGTGTGTTCAGAAGTTCTGTGCTACACCCTGTTAAACCCTGCTTAGCATTGACTTTTATTTTCCAAATTTAATGACCTGCACCCAGTCATTTCAACCATGGAGCTCTTTAAAACAAAATAAAACAAAAAACGTAGCTACAAGATTTGTGTGCGCTGGGAGGCAGGGGCATTGTTTCGATGAGTGAGAAAAGGGTCATTTTTCACTTTGTTCTTCAGTAATGGTTAGCTGAACTTTGTGCGACTTATCTTTGAACAGTGACCATCTTTAGAAAATTTTAGTATAGTATGTGAAAGTTTTGGAAAGTAAGAAGCAAATGAAAGAAGCTGCAATTAAAATGGAAAAGAATATGCAAGTTAGCTGTAGCAATTGCTACCACTTGAATTGAAGGTTTGAACATGCATGATAAAAATGTACAGATGTGGACACATATTATAAAGTGTAGTATTTTCCTGAAGGGGCCTGATTATGATCTCAGTTTCATGAGTTTAACTCCACTTACTTCAGTAAAGTTACTCCTGATTTACATCACTGCATGGAAAGGATTAGGTCCTATCTGATTGGCAGCCTCTCTGTATGACAGACCTAGGTTGGGACTATTACAGTGCTAAAGATTGATGTGCATTGGCAGAGACGTATCTGAGCACAGGACTAAAATAATAGGGGGTATTGCCTGTCACAGTTGAGATGTAATATCAGAGCAGTGTGTGTGAAGCTTGCACACTGTTTGCCTGCACTATGCCAACTGTTATTACTTCACTCTCAACAACAGTAAAAATCCACCAACCTAACCCCAGAAAGAGGTTTCTTATCATAAAGGTTTCTGCTAAGCATGTGCAACTTCAGATCTATTCCTTTCCTTAACACCAGTAGAAGTGATATTTTTCCAAACCTGTGAAGTAAAGCTGGTGTCTGACCTTGAATTGCACTGTTTATCAGAACTGGGGGCTGTGCCTGTGATAACAGGGATCTTGGGAGCCTAATGTAGAAGATGATCTCTTTTGGAGTTGGATGGCTGCTGTGTGATTAGAG
Source organism: Pelodiscus sinensis (assembly GCF_052426305.1). Classification (NCBI taxonomy): domain Eukaryota; kingdom Metazoa; phylum Chordata; order Testudines; family Trionychidae; genus Pelodiscus; species Pelodiscus sinensis. The sequence continues at coordinate 29,330,494 of NC_143059.1, read as the reverse complement.
TCACCTAACATAGGATGTTCTCAGCAACTGTCCAAGCAGTAGATTTCTGAGGTCTGCTTTGATTCATCCTGAATTCATCTTCCATGGGTCCACAACAAATATGGCTAGAGCACCTTACCATTTAATCCAGCTATCAAAATAAGACCCACTGAGCCGCAAGGTACATTGGTGAAAATCCACTGATTTTAAAAGTATGAATTGATACAGTGGTCATGAATTTGTCTTTTAATTTTTATTTTTTGGAAAATATTTACTTACTAGAAGATTTACCCAGTGTTGTTTGGGTCCTTAACTCAAATAAGTTTTGTTTTACTTCATTTATATCATTGTTCTGAGGTGGGGCTGAGGATCAGTATGCAGGCTGGCCCAGGGAGAGAGGACTACTCCAGCACCCTCTCACTGCAGGAGCTTGGGGCCAAGTGAGAAGTGCTTCTCCGTGGCTGCTGCAGTTCCAGTGGGCACCTGTGCTCTTTATTCAGAATGAAGAATGGAGCAAATTGTGTACTCTCCTCTTGCTCTCTGACGAAGGGGAACAGCAGTAATGTTCCTGTATGAATGGGGGGACCTTCAGCCTCCCTTCCCTCCTTAAAGGGCTCCTGGGGGTGGGAGTCTCGAAGCTGGGGCAGTCCCAGATGGGAGGGTGGGATGCCCCCGGCCACAGGGCTGGCTTTACCATGAAGCGAACTAAGGCAGCCTCTTCAGGTGCCAGACTGTGGGGGGAGGGGATGCCACTAGCACCCATGGTGTGTCTGCTGCTGGTGCATGTGTATTCTTTCTGCTCTAGATGCACAGAGATAATGGAGTGCTGTGCTGGAGGAAGGAGGGCACAAGAGACATAATAGGCAGGCAGGAGAAAAGGTGGCATGGGGGCGTCATTTGAACTCCCCGCCTCAGGTGCCAAAATGTTGTGTGCCGGCCCTGCCCGGCCAGCTCCTTTCATCTGCCTGGTGATTCTGTATCTTTTTTGTATGGTTTTGTGTGTCCCCGTATGCGTTTTGGTTGGGGGGGTCATTCTCCCCTACTAAACCCTTACCTTGCTTCAAGTTACAAGAAGAGGAAGCTGCATACCAAATTTGGTGGCCCTAGTTCTTACCATTCAGGAGGAATTCTTGAACAAGCAAACAGAGACACACACTTGCGCTCAGACAAACTCTCTCAAATATATAATAGACAGTTTGTACACACATCTTCTCAAGTGTGCCTGACATACACGCTGGGCCAGAATAAACTCTAAAGCTGAAAACAACATATAATTCGTGGAGATTCTCTTGCATCTCAAGTTACAGAAGCCTCTGTTTCTGGAGCAGAAATTCCAGGGTTCTTTTCATTCCCCATGCCACATTTGTGTTATATAGCCAACAACCACAGTGGATTTGTTAGAGAGATTTACAGGGAAAGGATCTGAACAAAGCAAGAGCCTGAAGCAGTAAGTGGTTAGAAGTGAAGAGATCTTTAGTTAAAACAATAATATTAATTATATATAAAGGCTCCCTGGAATGTACAGAATTTGCCACCTGGTTGTTTCGTTTGTGCACAGCCTGTCAAATGGATACCGATATACTGTATAAAGATGTAGCTAGAAATCCATTCCTTCTCAGTGAACATTTGAGGCTCTGAGGACCATAGAGGTGAAGGGCCATCTGGACACCCATGGGTAGATGTACTGACCACATTAACTCAGAGCAACCAGAGAGCTCTCTCTGCAAAGATGAGGTTGGATCAAAAATGAGGAATTTGCTACTTGTGTGAGCACTCATTAGCCTTCTCCCTAATGGGACAGAATGCATTTGGTCCAAGAGTTCAGATAACTCCTTCTCAAAGCCAAGTTCTGAGTAGAGAAAAAACTGAAGGCTGATGCTGAAAGACCATGCTGCAACAATTACCATAGCAGGAAATTGCAACTTCTCAGCTTCCAGCTGGCAGGGGAGGATAAACACCTGGAAGGCTTGCTGGGAGGCACTGAGCTGTTGCAAATTAATAGGTATGTGAGTTTCCTATGGGGCAATCCTGGACAGGCCAAAAAGCAGCTTTGCTGAATAGCGGGATGGGAGGGGGAAAGAAGAGGTGGGGAGTCAAGTGGCAATTATTTTTTTTTGTCTGTCCTCCTTCCCTCTGATCCTCTGCATTGAGGGTGTTCTCTTAAGGCAGAATAATCAAAGATATGGGTGCAGCATTGAGATGTGCCCTTCAAGAAGGGTGATGCTAGTTAGAACAAAACCATAGACATTTCCTGCAAAGCTTTCCCTTTCGTTGCTTCATGTGCCTCCTCAAGGACTTTCATTTATAGGCGGGGAAAATATGCAGGTAGTCTGGTAAGGAACCCTCTTTGCTTATTGTGGAGGGGACTGTGCTTGTAAGAGAAATACATATTTCGTGTCAGCTATTCTCCATTTTGAGGGAAAAAGGAAGTGACACACATACTTGGACTAAGGAAGAGGAAATGACTGCAGCACTGTCCCCTCTTACATGTAAGGATCTGGTTCCTTTGCCACAACAAAGAGGAACCTAATGCAGTGAAGAACCCACTTCAGAGAAGTCTGCCATCACAGGTTCAGTGTAAACACTACGTCCTGCAGCACCAATGGAAAACGACTGCACAGTTCCCCAGGACATCTAGTTTACCATACGAGTTTTGGTGTGTACAGTTGAACAAGTCCCACTTCTTTTGAGAAGCAGGCTCTGTGTGTAGTAAGCAGTGATACCAGCCTGGAGGGAAAAAAGTGGTCTCTTAAAGGGATTTTCCTTGGCTACTGGGCTGTAACTAAAGGCAGGGGTGACTTGCTTAGTCATCTAATGTACAGAATAAATAAATCAAACGTTACAGCACTAGTAAGCAAAAGGCTGTTCTGCTAAATGTATGTGCAGGTCTTAAAGATGTGCACGTCTAGTTGAAAGACATTCAGTGTTAGGCATTAAGAACTCACTGCCTAATTGGGGAAGGTGTACATGACTTCTCTCTGGTTAGTTTTCATACTTTCTCCTCCTCTTCCTTCTTTCTGTGTCTTTCTATGCCTAGCTGCAATGCTCTTTCTGTTTCTGCCACGTCCTCCTTCCTCATGACCATAACTGTGAGGCAAGCTAAGCACAGCTAAAGGGGTTGCCTCCCCCTGTGACACACTTGGACTTCTGTTCTATCAAGGATAATCAAGGGCATATAAAAGACGACAATTGCAGGAGAGGTTTCTATTCAATGTCAGTTCTAAAATACAGCCCTTTAATGGCATTATGAAATGAAATGTATTTCTGCTCTTTCCCTGTTCTGTGGAAGTGAAAGAAACCAAGACACGGGCTCAATTTAGAAAAAAACATGAAAAAAAAAGATAGTTTGAGATTTTTATTCCATTTTTCTCATTTTAAAATAAAACTTTCTGGTCCTTTTCCTTTGCTGCCATTCATACATATTTTATATATTCATTAGAGAAAAGACTTTAAAACATCTACAAATCTTGCTCACCCAGAGTGACACTTTCAGCATTACACATTTTGCTGGGCTGGTTGTTATTATTTTGCCATAGTCAGCCTGTGAAACCTGTCACAGCTCCAAACAATTTACATGGATTGTCTGCTGATGGTGGAAGGCCTTAGATTCTGCTAGGAGCTAAAAATACAGTAATAGAGGTTCAGTCCCTCTCTCCCCATTGCACCCTTACAAAACTGCTTACTAAATAAAGAAAATATACCTCACAGATCTTTCCTTTCAGAACATTGGGTGGAGCTAAAAGAGGTGGTGTGCATTTGTGTGATCAGGTGTTTCTCTCATACAGTCAAGCTGTACCTACACTTGCACTATCTCAACAAAAACGTGTCATTCATGGGTGTTTAACGTCCCTGCCACCCCATGAATGAAAAGGTTTTGCCGCAGCAAGTACATGTGTAAATGCTGCTTTGTCATCAGGAGTGCTCTCCTGCCGACAAAGCAAAACCTTTTTGTTGGGGGTGGATGGAAGTATTTGTCAGCAAAAGTGCAGACAAAGGGCTGTGTCAATATAGCCTTGTTGGTAAAAGCTATGTAGCTCCTATACTGTTAAACTGTTATCTTCATGTGACGTTTATTAGGCAGTTGTCCTGAATATCCTGCTGTATGGCTCAGAGTTGTAGGCCATATATCACTGCCATGTTTTGAAACTTGATCAGTTCCATATGTGACTGCCCATGTGAATTGGTGGAACAGAATTCCTAACACGGAAGTCCTTAAGCTGTGTGGTGTCATGAACATGGAAGCAATGCTTATGGACAAAGAATTTCTCTGGATTGTTCATGTTCTGAGGGTGGATGATACGTGGATACCTAAGCTAGTCTTCTACTGCTGGGTTGTTCACAGAAAGTGCTCTATTGGTGGTCAGTAAAAGCATTATAAAGGTATCTTAAAGGCCAATGTGAGGTCATGCAGCAGAATCTCATGGTGACCTGGAAATCATAGCTCAGGACAGATTGTTCTGGCAGCAAACTATTGTATAGGCTCTCAAAAACTTTGAGTCAATGTATAGAGACATTACAAGAAAAGTGTAGGATCCAAAAAGAATGTAAAATACTCATAAATGGTGGATTTTTATGTGGCATCTGTAATCAGATCTCTTGATCAAGGATTGGCTTATTCGCTCACCAATGGCTTCATAGAAGATGAGATCTGTTGATCAACTGCTCAGTGCATACATCCAGACATACCCACAGCCACATGCATGAGCATGATTTCAGTGCAGTGCCCTGTGGGGCACTCAGCACCTCAATGGATAAGGGAAGATTTTGGAATAAGGGCAACAGGGCACATCCCTACTCTGACTGAAACTACTTTGGGATCCTTAATAGCGAGGCTAGGAGATGAGACTTCTTATATTATCATTATTTTTAAGGTTTTGTTTGAAGGACCCCACACACAGAGAAGTGCATGTCACTCACTTTGGCTACCTGGGTAGGGTAAAAAGCTGAATTGACCCTTCTATGATTTGAGTCTTTTGTTGTAATGAGATTGAGTTTTCCAACTTGACCTTCAAACCATGAAGCTGTCCCTCTCAGAGCCTGCATTTTTTGTCAGGGTGAAATGTTGACTGAATAGTGTGCACTGTGGTTTGAATAATTCAGAAGTGCAGGGGTGCTGAAAAAGTGATCATAAGGATACTGAAGAAGGACAATTTTTGGAAAGGTTTTCTTATTATGAGTCTGTTCTCTACTACAAAAATTGGAGCTTTAAGTATCCAGTTAGGATCTATCTATGCCACTTAGATACTCATTTGTCTACCTTTATCAAAGTGTCTCAGCGCTTTTGGTGTATTTACCCTCGCAATGCTCTGATGAGGTAGGGAAATAGAAATAATAATGATTCAGAGAAGGGGAACTAAGGCAGTGAAAGACCAAATGGTTTGCCCAACGTCTCCTGGCTCCATACCTCTGCCACAGAATTTCTGTATGTCGGCTGCCTAGAATCCCAGGTTCTAACCACTAGGGATGTTAAAATTAATTTATTCAAGTGAACGTGCTACACGGTTACAAGTGGGGAAGGGGATCATGCGGTTCCTGCCACCCCACGCTGCCTCCTCTGAAACTGCGTGGGTGATGGTGTTGCATGTAACCACGCACTGCAACCAATGAGCCCAGCCAGGCTCATCAGTTAACCATGTACATGGTTACACTGTCACGTCCCTACTAACCACTGGAGCCGTCCTTCTTTTCCAGCAAAATTCTTCTCAGAATTGTGTTCCTGCTTGCTTTAGAACTGGCATTTTGGATCCAGTCCTCTGATTTAAAAGGGGGAAAACCTGGGGAAATTGTGGATTGGGTTAACTGTTGAGCATTGACCAGTGGTGACTCATCCAGAAGTTTAAGGGAGAAAATTGACAGTCCACTCCTCCTCTGTCATAAAGAGAGATGTTGATTGTGAAGAGACTTTGGAGGATGATCATGGAGATTACAACTGTGGAAGCCTTCTTTGGGCTCCAGCAGGAATCAGAATAGCCCTGGAGTAGGAAAGCAGCCTGGGTGGCAGGTACCAGAGGCAAGGGTAGGTAATGCCTTCCCAAAGTGCCAAGTGTGGCTCTACCCTGAGGGTCTCCACTTCAACGTGGCTCCCTTCTGTCTTCAGCTGTTTCAAGGCTGGCTGGCCTCCCACCCTCCCCTGATCCAGAGCCAGAAAGACTGGTGCTGTGTGCCACCCACCCTCCTCATGCTCCGGGACCGGGAAGTTGTGGGTCAGATGAGTGGGGCTAAGGAGCCTGCCCCTACAGTGGAAGGGGGACTTGGCTCCCACAGGGGGCCTCGGGCAGCAGGGGCAGGACCTCAGATGGAAGGGGCGGGGTTGGGGGGCTTGCCTCTCCCAGCCCTAGGCTCACCCACTGCCCATGGAAGGCAGGATATGATTTCATATTTCAGATGGAGTAGGTTTTGCTTTGTTCCTTCATATTGCAGCATGTTCTACCAGATATTTGTGTCAAATGATAAACCACAGTAATTCCACCTGCTTACCTGGTAAAATTAGAACAGTGTGACCAAGGATATGTCCCAAAAGACATTGTGTGCCAACTCTTGTGAAAACTGGATTTCATGTGCATGACCTGGCTGCTGGGTCACTTTTGGACACAAGAGTTATTTGAAAATCACGGGGAATAGAAAATGTAAATAAGATTATACAAAATGATGCAATGTGCTGTGGCACATACCCATTGATATTTTCCATCTACTTTTGTCATATTGAGGCTAAGTAAAGTGGATTGGTATAAAAATCAAAGCTTTAAATTGTTCCCTTCTCTGGATTTCCTATAGTATCTGCATTTTGGACTGTCAAAGGTTTGGGACAGAGTCTGTCTTCGTTTCTGTATTGTATACAGTCCCAAGCATATTGCTAACACTAAGTAAATAGTAAAAATGTGCCTCAGTCTCCAGTTTGACACTTTAACATCTTCACATGACTGTGGCTAGCATCAAAGGATGTTGCCACTGAATGTGACAAATAGGAAAGTATGGGTCTGTCTACACAGACAAGTAAGGAGATGAACATTGATTTAGGCAGAGCTGTTGAAAGCGTGCAGATCTTTTGAGGGTGAAAATGGGAACTTAATGCAGGAGTTGAGAAGCAGGAAAAAGATTCTTAACCTCTTGTTTGGATAGGGATCTGGGAAATGGTAGGCTAGAGATGGGAAAGTTTCAGAATTCAAGATAGTGTAGTAAGAGAACCTGGATACCTACTTCCAGGTCTCCGCAATCTAGCATGAGTTATGAGAGAATATCTTACCTTCAGAAATCTTTAGCCCTGTCAGGGCATAGAAATTTGGTCCTTTCTGAGATCCACTGTGTCCCTCTGGAACTTTCTGTATCAGCTCCTTGAAGAGCAGATATACAATTCTGCATGTAGTAAAAGAGTGATTGTATGGTAGGCTGGGTTCAAATATAGATCATCATCTGTTATGCTATAGTGTATACCCCTTGGCTGTGTCTACACTGGCATGAATTTCCGGAACTGCTTAAAATGGAATACTATTCCGTTTTCAGTTTTTCCGAAAAAGGAGCGTCTACATTGGCAGGCTGCTTTTCCGGAAAAGCCCCTTTTCCGGAAAAGTGTCTGTGGCCAATGTAGATGCGCTTTTCTGGAAAAGAGCCCCAGTCGCCATTTTCGCGATCGGGGCTTTTTTCCGGAAAAGACTACTGGGCTGTCTACAGTGGCCCTTTTCCGGAACAGTGTTCCGGAATAAGGACTTATGCCCGAGCGGGAGCAGAATAGTTTTTCCGGAATAGCGGCTGATTTTGTACAGTAAAGCATCGTTGCTTTTCCGGAAATTCAAGGGCCAGTGTAGACAGCTCGCAGCTTATTCCGGAAAAGCGGCTGATTTTCCGGAATAAGTGGCCCAGTGTAGACACAGTCCTTGTGTTTCTGTACAAGAACATATGAAGGAAAAGACCTACGTCACACCTGTTTAACCTCAACTGCCTTTTGTTTGCAACTGGATTCTCTGATATCTACATGATGCAGTCATTCTGCTGCCCCCCCCCCCCTTTTTTTATTTTGCAAATTTGCTTTTTCTAGCACTGTTTGCTTTTGGGGAAGGGGACATCCATTCCCTCGCCCCTTTTTTGAGACTGGGCTCCTTTTTCCTTCATCAACTCTGGCCTAAGATAAAAGCAAGGGTGAGAAATGTAGCCTGTAACAATTTCTGTTAGTGTATTAGGATTAGCTGGCGTGTTTTGTTTATTTGGCTTTTGTAATTTACTTTGATCTGTTTTCACTTTGTCACTTAAATGCTACATTTTATACTTAATAAAAACACTTTTGTCTATCCGTCCCAGTCTAAATAATTGTTACGAGGCAGGGGGAGGGAGCAACCACTGTACATCTCTCTTTCATTGCTAAAGAGGGCAAACTTACAAGATTTCTCCCTGTAAAACTTTTATATAGAGTAACGCTGATTTATTTGGGGGTTTGGTCATTTTGGGCGGGGACTGTGTTCCCAGGTGCTGTTAACCGCCTTATAGCTGAGTCCTCCCAGAGCTGAGCTGGTTCAGTGTCTGTGTTGCTTTGCTGGGAGGCTCTTACCTCAACTCTGTGTCTTTGCTGGGGAAGACCAGAGCTATGGCCCAACAGGACAAGCTGTTGAGGCAGTCCAGAGGGCTGGTTGGCAGTCTCAGTAGCATGACCAGCACACTGGGTGACAATCCCAAGGGGACCCCTGTGATCCAATTCATCACAGAAGGATCCTCAGAAAATCCTCTTCTTACATTCACTTCATTTCTAGATTGGGACACTAATCTACAGGATCATACAGCTCAAGGCAAATACTTTTGAACAATATGTAATGATCCCATAACATAAGAACTAAGGGTCTCAACTGAAATTAATAGACAGCAGGTTTAAAACAAACTGACGGAAGTTTTTCTTCACACACTGCACAGCCTGTGGAACTTCTTGCCAGAGAAGACCAGGACTTTAACAGGGTTCTAAACAAAACTAGATAAATTCCTGGAGGCTAGATCCATCAATTCTTATTAGCCAGGATGGGTAGGAATGGTGTCCCTAGCCTCTGTTTGTCAAAGGCTGGAAATGGGTGACAGGAGAGGGATCACTGGATTATTACCTGTTCTGTTCACTCCCTCTGGGGCATGTGGCATTGGCCACTGTCGGAAGATGAAATATTGGGCTAGATGGACCTTTGGTCTGACCCAGTATGGCCATTCTTATATCTTATAACACTACACATCAAAGTTATTTCAGAGTAACGGCCATTATTCTGAAATAACTATGCGAGTGTCTACACAGCAATTGCATTATTTCAAAATAACAGATGGTTTAGCCCGACATGTGTAAACCTCATTCTATGAAGAATAATGACTATTCCAAAATAGTTATTTTGAAATAAGGCATGTGTAGATGCTCCACTTCTGCTATTTTGAAATAGCTCAGGCCTGCACAACATACGGCAAGGCGGGCCGGCAGGGGCTCACTGTGTGGTCCGTGACGACTACGGGTGGTACGGCCCTATCTGATCTTCTAGCCAGGCGGAGGAGCTGAGCGCCACCGGGGAAGGGGAAGTGTGGCGATTCTCGCTGCTGGGCTGCCTGCGTGCAGCTCCGGCGTGAGGAGGCGGGGCGTGAGCCAGCGGGCGGGACACTGGCAGACGCCAGGACGCTGGTGTTATGTGGCGTCGTGACATCACAGCTGGTGACTGCCGGATTCAAAAAAGCTCTGGCAGCCCTGCAAACTGGAAGGCAGAAGCCGGGGAGGGGAAGGGGCTTGTGCTGAGGGGAGGGGGACAGGTCAGGAGACAGGGGAAGGCACCAAGGGGCAGGGTGCAGGAGACACAAATGCCAGGGGGCCAAGTGGAAATAATGAGGAAAAGGGCAGGAGGAGAGGTGTCAATGAGAGGGGGGACGGTGATGCTGGGAGAGAAGAGGGTAAGGACATTGGGAGCCGTATGTTGTGCAGGCCTCATTTAATTGAAAAATTCTTAATAAAGTCCCCCCCCCCCCCCCCGCAAACCTACCCTTGTGGCCTGCAGCTGTTTTCTTTGGAGTAATATAGCCCTTGCCATTTTCCAAGTTGTGCAGGCCTGAAATAGCTCTTCACCAGGGCCATTCCTAAGTTATTCCTCCTGGGGATCTATATAGACATAGCATATCTAAATTAGGGAAGCCTACATTAGACTAATTCTGCGGCTTCCCTCAAGTGTAGATGTGCTACTTCAAAATGAGCTATTTCGGAATAACTATTCCAGAATAGCTTATTCCAAAATAGCTGTGCTGTGTAGACATAGCCATGTCCTAATGACCCAATATATAGGAGTGCTCTTTTACACACTTTTAATTGAGGGTTGCTTGACCCCAATTAGATAAGCTGTGACTCCTTTTAGTAAGTGCCACGCTTATTTTCTTTCCTTGGCAAACAGGGCTTTGCAATTTTCTCTGGAAACATCCCCCACCTCCTGCTCCCATCCCACCCAAGTATCCCATGTTAGAGATGACTCCTCGTTATTGTGTGGATTTTTGTATTAGTTTTGTTCTGTGGGATTGTATCATGCAAAATTCAAACAACTGGTGTTTCTTAATCGTATTAATTTTCTTAATTTTCTATGGCGTTTATTGTGTCTCATTGTTGAGAGAGATATTTTTGTGTGTACTTACTATATGAGCTGCTCTTGGTATATAAGTTAGAGTATATGGAAAGCTTCCTATTGCTAAAGTTTTGTGGAAGTGGCGTAAAGAGGATTTGATGGAGTGTTGTTGTCTAGGGCAGAGTGTGAGTCAGAGACATACACAGAATACATTTCAGGAAAGCAAAAACACCTGAGCCTCAGATTTATCAGATGAAAAATGTCAGCTAACAAAATCTACTCTGGTGTCAGCCCATTCATTCACTTGTAAGGAGAAAGGGCAGAAAGCAGTATTGGATTTGTATACCTACTTGGAATGGATTTTGGCAGTTTGGAGGATCAGAAAAGCAGAGTCCTAAGAAGAGTGTAACAACATCATACCCTCATCCAGTGTTTTTTTTTTGTTTTTTTTTTTAAAAAAAGGAGTGCCCGTACTTCAGGGGAAAAGTTGTTGAGCTCTAACTGGAGTTGCTGGTACTGCATCTGGAGGTGCTGGTACTGTCACAAAAAAAGCACTGTCCTCACCCTTTCTGTAAGACACTGTAGAGAAAAGGGACCATAGAGGTAACCTAGAAGGATATCAAATGAACCATCTGGTCATAGCTTGGCATCTAATACAGAAGAGGTTGAATTAAGATTACTATGGATTTTTAAATGTTATCTTTATCAGAATTTACTGTATAAGCTAAAATTCTCAAACATATTTGTTAATATTCTTTTTCTATTTAAACTTTTTAGGCCACCGACAATGATGTAGGCACATATGGGAAAGTCAGCTATTTTTTCAGTGATGATCCTGACAGGTATGTGCGATGCAACTTTAGTACCTTAAAATCCCTTTTTGGTTTTGCCATGAAGTTGTGAAATTGGATTGTTCGTGACTTTAATCTGTGAAGTGTCCCCTGAGAGAGAGACTACCATAAGCAAGGAGGGCAAACTGACCCTAAAAGAAGGTGTATTCTTGTTTTTACATGGCTTGTTTCTATTTAAATTTTGGGTGTTCATAAATTGAAGAAGCAATTAGAGCTGGATCATGCCACAAGGCTTATGCCTATTCCTGTTGAGGTGAATAGCAAAACTTCCATGTACTTCCATTGGATTAGCCCTACACTGAGTTCAGATACTATTTGAGCCCCCCAACCATCTGTGCCAGTTCATATCAGTCCAAATCTGTGTCTGGTTTTGGTGCCCATACTTGAAAAAGGATAGTGAAAAATTAGAGAGGCATCAGAAAAAAGCTACAAGAATGGTTTGAGGTTTGTCAGGCACAACTTAAGATGAGAGATTTATGGAAGTCAAATCTGTTTAGTTTATCAAAGAGAAGACTCAAGTAGTCTGTAAGAACAGGTTGGACCTCCTTGGTCCAGCGCCCTTGGGACATGTCCAGTCCCGAATGAGGGATTTTGCTGGAGGTCAATTCCAGCCCCTCTGTTGATGGACTCCAGGCTCTCCTAGTGTCTATCCCCTCTGGGCTCCACATCTCCACCTAGCATCTCTGCTGGCCGGTCTGGCTTCCATCCCAGCCACGATCCTGGCCTCTGGGCTGCTAATCGGGTTTCACACCCCTGGTCAGGCTGTGCTGCCTTAGCCACTGGGGTCTGCTGCTAGCTCCCTGCCCCTGGGCTGGCTCCACTGCCAGCCTCAGCACTGGGCTCCTGGCTCCTCTCCGAGCTGGGGGTCTCTGGTCCTGAACATCCATGGTCCTGCCATACCCAGGATGTTGAAGAACCAGTGTCCCTGAGCACAGAGGTTCAAACTGTACCTATACAGAGAAACTTTCTGATACTAAACTGAGCTTTAGCATATCAGAGAAAGGTATGGCATTTCCCATGGCTAGACATACTCACATTGGAAACAAAGTGCACATGCTAACGTTTAGGGTAGTTCTCTTGTGGAACAGTTTACCAAGAGAGGTGGTGAATTGTCCATCAATTTGAATCGCTAAATCAGGGATTGGTGCTTTTCTAAAAGACAGGCTCTTTTTCAGGCATTACTAGATGAAGATTCATGGCTTGTGAAATTAAAAAGGACTTAAGTCTGTGCTTAAAGAGAAACGTATGCTTAATTGCTTTGCTAAATCTGGATCAAACTGCACAATTATGTCACTTGAGGCCAACACTTAATAGTAACCTGTTTGATAGTATTAGATCTAAACATGCTCAGAGTGAATGACTGAGAGTCCTTTCCTAGAATGGAAGACATATGGTGTTGACATTAAGGGGCAAAATTCATCCCAGGTTTGATTCCAAGGACTTCACTGGGAGCTGCAGCAGCTCAGCCCAGTTGAAAATCAGGTAGCTCATTTAAGTGCTTAAATGTGGATTTGTGTGCCGAAGTTTGAAAATGTTGTCATTAACCTCTTCATGCCCCAGTTTCTTCAGGAGCTTGGCTTTAACTTTGCTGGAGCTCTTTCTGTCAAACAACAACTACCACTCTGAGGTTAACAGTGAATTGGTGCCTGAAAAATATGATGAGATATTGTGAAAGGTCAAGGCTATGAGGCAACTATGAGCTGATATGTCCAGCATCAACCCTTTTCCAGTTTCTCTTTCTATGCCTGTTTCTTACCATATTGTTTCATGCTGCTGTTTCCTAGAAGCCTGAAAGGAAGGTTTGATTTGGTAACTCCTCTGTTCCCCCTCTTTTTTTCCTTCTCAGATTCGCCCTGGATAAAGACACAGGCATGATCACGCTGATTGCGCGGTTAGACTTTGAAACGACACAGCGGTACACGCTGACTGTGATTGCCAGGGATGGAGGTGGGGAAGAGACCACAGGGAGAGTGAGGATTAACGTTCTGGATGTCAACGATAATGTCCCCACCTTCCAGAAAGAATCCTATTTGGGTGCTCTCCGGGAAAATGAGCCTTCAGTCACTCAGGTGGTCCGTCTCAGGGTAAGACATGGGAGCACCAATTCACTTTCTCCCTTACTCACCTTTTTCCAGATCTACAATGGTCAGTATTATTAGGGGAGATCTGTGATCCAGGCTTTTTCCAGTTCGGGTAAGTCTCAGATGCTCCGTGAAGAGGAGCAAAACAGCATAAAGTACATTTTAAATCTTTTTCCCCCTCTTCACTCTTTCAATTTCTCATTTACTTGTCATTGCTCTGTTATCCCCTCCTGTGTGAAAGCAGTCTGAAGCCAGGGTGATGCTACTGTACCACAAGAAAATCCCAAGGAGAGAGCTAGCCACTGTAATCAAACTCTTTATGGATACAATTCAATAGGAGTATTATTGGGTTAGGAATAGTGGGAGGGGGCCAGGAGGAGAAGGAATTTCAGACCATCTGCTCCTTTGAATGCTTTAATTACTCTAACTGCCATACTTACTTTTACCATGTCCCTTTCGTCCCCTCCTCCCCTGGCTTCCTGAGATGTGTATAGGATTTACTGTCTCAGACTTTATTACACGGAGTGATTGGGACTTCCCTGAAGGCTGTCTGGATTTTGTGACAGAATTGGAAAGATGCTAATGAATACAGCTAAGTAAAGAGACGAAACTGTGTGAGGTTGGGAGAGCTGAATTTCCATTATGAGTGTCTGTATTATCACTCGGGAGTTCCTGTGAAATGCAGGGCTATAGAAGGAGAGGAACCGTATTGCTAAAGGGAAATGTAGAATTAGCAAAGGCTGTGGAATTTCCATTTTGATAGGTTTGAAATTTGAGACAAGCTTATTCAACTTCAAAATTTACCATTGGCATGACAAGCTCCACAAATGTAGACAAGCTAGGCTTAGCAAAGAGGAGGAAAGTTGCAGGAATTTCCCTCCAGGCTGTATCATTGCCAGAGCTACACCTGGAGTGTACCATATCCAGCAGCAAAGCTTCTTCCAGAATGCAAACTCATCTTCATTATCATCAGATCCTTTCCTGATGAAATTAGCATTTACCTGTGGGAGCTGAGCAGTTTGTTGCTCATCAAATTGTAAGCTTTTGCTGTTTAAGAAAAGAGATGATGGAACTCACTTATCTCCTAGAGCATGACAGGAATAAACTAGGCCTTTTGCAGTGTTCTCTGAGCTGGTATCTGTCTTCAATAAACTCAGGCTGTGAGTACTGTAAGAGTATTGTTGTGGTCATCTCTTAGGTATTTTAGAGCTAAGTGTCTGTTCCTTATAACTCTGAGCAAAACAGAGAATAAAGAGGAGGTATTTGAGACACAGTGATTCTTGTCTGAGATGAGATTTGAAAAGAAATGATTATTTTAACACCCTGGCAGCTTACCAATTCACAGAGCAAGATGGTCTCTATCATTAGTGAATATTTCTGTCTTACCCTCACAAACTCCAGCAAGCAGTCCAGAAGGAGGGAGGACATCTTATCCAAGGCACAAATAAGTGAGATGATGAAAGGATATTTGGCATAAGCATGAGGATGAAAGGGTATTCCAGAAGAAACCAGAAAGTGGAAACTAAATGTTTCTATTTTGTTACAGTATAAGGGGCCCCATGATGCCATACATAAACTTTATCCTTATAGGGAAGGGGTTATTAAGGAGCTGCTTTGGGCTGGTGGGCCCTGCCTCACCACACCTGCAGATCATTCCAAGACTCGAGAAGGGGTTAAAACAGGGCTACTTAACTTTGGAAGCCCCCGTGGGCACAATGATACTCACTGCACATGCCAAGGGCTGCAACTTAAATGTGGTTGCATATACATGCAAATATATATGCAAATATATGCAAATAAATTTTCACAATTATGGGCATGAATACAAAGCACTTCCCACAATGCTCTGGCACTCCCGGCACCTCCTCCCTGAGGGCTAGAAATGCCAATACCCTGTACCTGTCTGTTCCAACCAGTCCATCCACTTGCGTCTTTCAGTGCTCACCCCGCCTGAGCAGGAGCGGCCCTAGACTATCTGCCAGCAACTGGCACCCTAGCCATGCAATCGGCACCCCCACCTCCAAACCCCTCAATGATATTGTGCCACCATTTGGCGCCCCATTTAACTTCGTGCCCTAGGTGACCGCCTAGTTAACCTATATGGACGGGCTGTCCCTGCGCCTGGGAGATACCTCGCCATTGTGGAGCATGTTCCCAGTGGAGGCCATGTTCAAAGGATTCTACCCAGGGGCCCCGCATAAACCCAAACCGCACTGCGGGCTGCAAACAAACAGGCTGCGGGCCGCATGTTTAGTAGCCTTGAGTTAAAAAAGGGAACACCACTCAGATGGGAGCAGGCCTGGAGAGAGGACTGGCAGCCTGCAGAGCCCTGCCCTTGCAGAAGGAGGGTGCAGATCCCCTGAGTTAAGAGGAAAGAATTGAGGCTTGCACTGGAGGCCAGGGAACTTTAAAGTAGACATTGATACTCCCAGACCGCTCTGAAGCAAGAGAGACCCTTTCCCTTGAGGGAGTTGCCTTCAGTTTTTTCTTTGCCTTTCTTTTGGTTAACCCCTTTTTGCTGACTATGGGTTGTTTGGTGGCATCACTTAGGATACAGAGAGGGAACACGAGGCCCAACTAGAAGGCGAGCACTTGGGGTGAGAAGGGAGACAGTTGTGCACAAACTCTTCACATAGCCCCCTAAAGGGGACATGCTGCCACAGAAAGATCTGTGACCGATCCCCATACCCACCACCTAAAATTAGTTATGACCATGGTTAGGGTAGAGGAAAAGCTAATATAAACCTTAGGAAAATCCATTTACAGATATCCATTCCTTTGCCACTACTACTAACCGTGTTCTGTTCCTCCTAACCTCTTCCCCAACTTTCCCCAAAATTCTTTACTTTTTATTCTCTGTGTATTAGGCTGCAGCATTTCTCAGAGACCATGTCTCTATTTATATGGTAATACTAGGGCTTTTTTCCCATTTTTAACCTAGGCAGCTGATGAAGATTCCTCTCCAAACAACCAGATCACTTACAGCATCATGCAAGCATCAGCCTTCCGAAGTTCCTTTGACATTAGTGTCTCTGAAGGGTATGGAGGTGAGTGATGCTGGGACAGTGATAGGGTGCTCTATGAGAGGGAGGAGTAAGGGGCCAAGTGGCACTCAGTGGAGTGCAGTGGTTTGGTTATATATACTACATCTCCACTTGGGCTTGCTGCTGTGGTTGCATATGGAAAATGGTTTGTGGACGTGCCAACTGGTGCTGTTCTTTTGACTCCTGATATCCGGAGAAGAATAAAACAAGATTTTCAAAAGTGACTAGTGCTTTTGAGTACTTCAGGTGTTGGATTCCCAGCTCAGGCCACAAATCATTGGGGCTGATTTTCAGGAAAATTCAGCTCCCCACCTTCCCCCAAGTTAGGTCCCTTTAAAGTATCTCAGTTTTGGAGTTCAGAATTGAGACCTTCCCCCAACATTTGTTGTTTGGCCTTAGTCAGGGCAGTTCTGCTGAAAAAATGCAATTGTTTTACTGGGAGTGCTGGGAGATGACGCTTGCTCTGAAGAGTGGCTGGTGCTAACTCTGCTGAGTGACAAGGCTGACTCATAGTAAATGCTTCTGTAGATTACTAAGAGTGTGTCAGTCCTGGAAACATCTGCAGTTATCTGCACCAGAGCAACTGCACCAATGTTAGCCATTGTGGCCCCTGCAGAATGGACAAGGCTCTGGCATTGTAAGCACTGTGGCCAGCTGCTGCCAGAGGTAGCGCAAGTGCAGTTATATCATTGAGGAATAAAAACTCATGGATTTTCCTATTATAGACTCGATCTAAATTGGTTGCTCCATGAGTGTACCAGATGGAGCTGTTCTGCTGCTATTCTGTGTGTGCCTATGTGCATGTGCTTGGTTGGATGAGTTATCATTAAATGGGCTAGTGCCAGCTGCATTTACTCCAATGCTTTATGCCATTTCAGTGATAAGTGTGACTCGTCCTCTGGATTACGAGCAGCTCTCTAATGGAGTTATTTATCTGACCGTGATGGCCAAGGATGCTGGTGTCCCATCACTTAACAGCACTGTTCCCATCACCATAGAGGTGTTTGTAAGTACCAGCCATACCTGCCATTTCACTCTTTTCCTCCCTACAAGTCCTACCACAAGCAGAAAATTCACATCGTAGCATACTTATGGCTAGTAGCAGCAGCACTGAGTGTGTCCATATGCTTGATGCCAATACTTCATCACTTTTCTGCTTTAGTAAGAATAATGCTTTGCATTCACATAGCACCTTTTATCCAAGGATCTTAAAGAACTTTACAAGCCCTCTGAGGTAGGACATGCTCATGACTTCAACATGTAATATAAGACACAGATTAAGTGAGCTGCTAAGGCCCACAGACCAAGTAAGTGGGAGAACCAGAGTAATACTCAGGAGTCCTGTCTTGTAGCTTCTTTCTATGAAGGCAACACCCGTGGGTATATATGTAATCTGTCATGTGCATGCAATACAGTATGTGTTGTATTTATATGTATAACAATATGTATATATAGATGCATGAACATAAGCCCTTCTCTCCATTATTTAAAAATTCCAGCAATTTAAAGAAAAAGCATTCCTTTCCCTCTCAAATATGTGGGGGGTTTTAGATAAAACTCACCCTTACACCGTCCTTTGTGCTTCTAATTGAGAAGTAGGCTTGGTGTGAGCATGAGACTCATCAGTGAAATTAGCAAGTACATGCACATCTCTGCAATAATTTTTTTTTGTTGATAATCTTCTCTTGCAGCACTAAGGAATCAGTTTACAAACTGATTTTGGTGTGAGCTGCAAGCAGAGTGAAAAAAATTCTCGCTGAGATAGAATTCTTTTACATAATAAAATTAGTAATTTAGGGCTGGATTTTCAAGGTGACTAAGGGAGCTAGAAAGGAAAGGAAGGCACAGTGCTTAACTCCCTTAGATGCTTTGCAAACCTAAGCCTTAGGGGCCTACAAGATACTGCCCAACACATTATAGTTACTTAGAGAAGATAGTTGATTTAGCCACCTGATTTCAACTAAGGCTGGCTCTAATATTTGATATGTGACTGACAGAGAGAGATCTAACTGTACTCTGAGGTCTCATGTAAAAAGTGAAACAAATATTGATCATCAGGACTCCATTCCTCTGTTCTCCTCTCCTTTCACTGCACTCGAAAGCCATTGGAACCCAGGCATGCAAATCTAATTGTAAATGACTTGAGCTTACGGAAAGGTGAAGAGAACATTAGGGAGGAATGGTTAGGGATGTGGGGATAATACTTGGCAAATTATAAAGTGCTTTCTGTCTTCAGCAATAACAACAATGTGTATTTTAGGAAAAGGGAAACTGAAAGTTTACGTCAACTTGCCAATTCTACAGAAAGAGGTTTTGTTCACTCAGAGTTAGACCATAGTTCCTGACTCAGAGACTGTTCTCAGCCCACTAGACCATTCCTCTCTCTTGCTGTAGACCTTATAGGTAATGTATATGCAGCATCTGATGGTTACTGCTTTGGGAATCTGACTTCCCTTTGTGGAACTTGCTAGGTGTCCCCCAGGTGTTACCTTTCTGTAACTCTCTCAGTTGCTCATGCTGTGGGCTCTTGGTGTTGCAGAGGAACAGAAAGTATAAATTCAGCAGAGTGTAGTGTAGATGGATTCACATGATATGGAATTGGTATTCATAACTGTGTAAGAGTGATGTCTTCCTTTTCTCCTTATGCCAGCTAACCTGACAGGCAGCCGTGGGCACATGGGGATCAGAATGGGGTGAAGAGGGCAGATGCCTGACAGGAGAGGGACTTCATTCATTGCCGTCTTTGCAAAGTTCAAGAGGATTAATAAAGGCTCTTTTCCTTTTTCTTCCCCACTTGCCTCATATTTAAAGAGCTAAAGGTGCCTGAAACCAAACGGCACAGAATCTGACATGAATATCAAATGCACATTAGCACTTCCAGTTTCTGAAATTATCAATCACTGAACCAGTCACAGTCAGTTGTTTATTTTTGAAATGCTAGCTGTCCTGGCTGGATAAGGTTTGAGTTGTTGCATTGTACCAGATGCTTTCCTTTGCCTTCTGCACCCTGACACAGGTGTTCTTATCAGAGATGATATGTGTGTACTGATGGGGGAATTAGCTTATAAATGTTGCTCTGTCGGATTAGATGAGATTGACTGTTTGCAACAAATTGTGGCTTGACAAAGGCTGGAGGAAGGTATCAGCAATGAGGTTGATTCACTTGATAACCCTTTAGTCTTATTGTGATCTGATCTGATCTTGCTCATAAGTGGCATCAGTGCTGACTGACGAGAAATGAAGTAATTCACTGCTGTAAGAATTGAGTGATTTCTTCCATCCTCTTCCTCTTACCCCCAACTTTTCATAATATTTTAGGGAGAATAAGAGGGGAAAAAGAAGGGAATTTAGCAGTGGCTAAATACAGCCAGGGGAGGAAGTTCTATGGACAGTGTAATCAAATCTGTCTAAAGACCACTCTTGAAAAGGTCATCTCCTTCTGGCTGATTTTGTACATTGGTGATTTTTAAGTAGCTGTCACTTTCTCCACTTTAAACCAAAGGGATTTTCTCTCAACTGAAAAAAAGATGATGATGATGAAGTGGCTCACAATGGCACTTACAAGGGGAAAAAAACAGAACAAGAGAGTGACTGAGAGTGTAAGGAAGGTAATTTTTTTTCATCCTTTGCTTGTTGGTTTTTAATAAAGAAGTCAAACTCGCTTTGTAGATTTCCCATTAGGGGACAATAAGCTTTTGTAGAGGGAGCCACTGAATTAGAACTAATAGCAAGTGATATGCCAGGATCCCAGGAAATATCACCACTAATAAGTTTCTGCCTAGCTCTCTGTCACTGACATTCTAGATGCCGTTTTGTGCAGTGAGCCAGTAACTCTAACTATATGTAAGTATATATTAAAAAAGGTGCTGGTGATTGACAAAGTCTTCTCTTAAGAGTGTGCTAGCTCTGGCTGTTTGCTTTGAGAAAGGGATGGAGCCTTTGGCGAGGACGTTGTAGTGGTAGGTAAACATTTTAAATCAGTTTATCTGAAACCAAAATGCAGGACAATGTAGCACTTGAAAGACTAACAAGATGGTTTATTAGATGATGAGCTTTCGTGGGCCAGACCCACTTCCTCAGATCAAATAGTGGAAAAAAATAGTCACAACCATATATACCAAAGGATAATAAACCATCTAATAAACCATCTAATAAATCATCTTGTTAGTCTTTAAAGTGCTACATTGTCCTGCATTTTGCTTCAGCTACCCCAGACTAACATGGCTACATTTCTATCACTATCTGAAACCAGTGAGTCAAATTTAATGAGCCAGGGAGTAAGGTTGGTGGTGGGCAGAAAGTGGGGCTCTTTTTACCCTGATGGGATGAATCCATACTTTTGAAGGAGCTTCAAAGTTGCCATGTTGCTCTGATCAGTAGTTGCCTTCTGTCTCCAACACCGGTATGATTTGGGGGAAGTGCAGAAAACCTAGAAGTGAAAAATGATAGAATAAGTTTTCCAGGGGTTGATGAAAATTTATTTCATGATCTCTTTTTTAACTTGCTTTCACCATCCATGTTGAAACAAATACACCCCTACATACACACACTCTGTCTCTGTCTCTGTCTGTCTCCCTCTTTCTGTGCAAGAGTGTTAATTAAGCCTGGTCTAGACTAAGGGGAAAGGTCAAATTAAGATACGCAACTCCAGCTATGTTAATTACATAGTTGGAGTCGACATACCTTAATTAGAGTTTCCACACTGTTTCAATGCCGTCTCCACCAGCATCAATGGAGCTGCTCTTTGAGTTCAATTTAGTGGGTCTTTACTAGTCCCACTAAATCGAACAGAAGATTGACCGTGGTAGTGTTGATCTTCCACATAGTGAAGACAAGCCTTACATTCCCATACTTAAACACTACGTGCAACATTAATACATTTGATATGTTTTGATTGATGGGTTTCCTAATAGCCATGCCCTCCAAAATGGCAGTATAAAAAAGAATTACATGGTGGAGCAGATTTCCACATTAAGGTTCATTATGCTATGAGGAGGGCAGTGTGCAAAACTGAGCATCACAGAAGTGATGCAAAGGCTGATTAAAGATCACCTGCTTCCGGCAACGATAGTTGAGGATAGCAATTTAATTAGAGTCTGATGGGTATCACTGGCATGTGAAATGGCCTAAAATATCAAGTTCAATGGCAAAAGCTTCAGTCATGCTACAGGGTTATCAGAGACTTCTAGAAAGCTCCATCTTTGACATAGGGATCCAAGCAAATGGGGTATTTTAATTCTCTGGCAATTTCATCCTTAACTCCCTTATGCTGCTGGATTTGGTCTGTTTATGGTTGATCCTTGATGTTACTTCAATGGCATTTAAAACCCTTTTAAGCTGATCCTCCTTCCATTTTTAGGAATATCTTAAACCAAGCATTATTGATTTAGTTTCCCAAGACAGCAGCAGTCTGTCTCCCAAAAGAGACAAGCTTAAAGAGAGGCCATCAACATAAAGATCACATTTCTTGTCTGAACCTTTTTTGTATTTACTAGCTGAGATAGGATCACTTAACATTCCTATAGCTTTGGGAGTAGCCAAGTTAGTCTGTTACAGAAAAAAAACAGCAAGCAAATGGTATGGTAGCACTTTATAGACTATAGCAGAGCATGATGGTAGTAACCATCTATCTTGAAAACCTATAGTATAAGCATGAAAGCTGTTCAGTTACTGTACGTCATGTTGTAGACTAGTAACTAGAAGTATTAATGAATATGTTTTTCACAATATACCTTTCCAGTGGTGAATGTATCCTAGGTATAGAATGTATTCAGAGATCAATATTTAAATGATGGAATTATTCCAGTGCTGGAGAACTGTCACTTCTTACCTTGGTATACCTTAAGTTTTCATGCCTAAAGAGCAGAATAATAAAATGAAAGGCTATAGAAAATATGGCCTATAATGGGGGTATGTTTAGTTTGGAGAATAGAAAACTAATTGGGGGAATTGATATGTTTCAAATATGTAAAGGGCTGTTATGAAGAGGACAGTGATCAATTATTCTGTTTGTCTAGATAGGGCAAAAAAATAATTGGCTTAATTTACAGCAATGGAGATTTAGGTTCGATATTAGGAAAGCTTTCAAACTTTAACAGTGTTTAATTATTGGAATAGGTTACTAAGGGCATCCCCATCATTGGAGGTTTTCAAAAACAAGTTAGACCTGGGGTTCTCAGACTTCATGAACTGCAACCCTCTTCTGACAACAAAAGTTACCACACTACCCCAGAATGGAGAGTCAAAGCTTTAGCCAGCCTAAGCACCGCTCAGCGGTGGGTGCTTAGCTGAAGTCCAAGGATTTCAGCCCCAGGCAGAGGGCCTATAACCTGAGTCCCAATAGGGAAGGCTTCAGCCTTGGTTGGTGGGGCATGGGCTTTGACTTTGGGCCCCTCAAGTTTGTCAGCTCTGTCGACCCCCATTAAAATGTAATTGCAACCCATGTTGGGGCCCCGACCCACAGTTTGAGAACTGTGAGGTTAGATAAACACTTGGGCTACGTCTAGACTACATCCCTTTTTCGTAAAAGGGATGTAAATTAGATGTATCGCAATTGCTAATGAAGCGGGGATTTAAATCTTTCCCGCTTCATTAGCATAAAAATGGCTGCCGCTTTTTTCCCCGCACGGAGCTTTGTCGGAAAAAAGTGCCAGTCTAGATGCTGATCTTGGGGAAAATAAAGCCTTTTCCGAAAGCTCCCTTATCCCTCTTGAAATAAGGGATCTTTTGGGAAACGCTTTATTTTCCGCAAGATCAGCGTCTAGACTAGCGCTTTTTTCCGGCAAAGCTCCATGTGGAAAAAAAGCGGCAGCCATTTTTATGCTAATGAAGCAGGGAGATTTAAATCCCCGCTTCATTAGCAATTGCGATACGTCTAATTTACATCGCTTTTACGAAAAAGGGATGTAGTCTAGACATAGCCCTGTTGAAGACGATCCTTCTGCAGCACAGGAGGATGGACTTAATGGTGTCTCAAAGTCTCTGCCAAACCTACATTTCTGTGATTTTATATTTCAGTTTCTAATATGCTGGCCAAAATTTTGCAAAGTGGCCATTTGATTTTAGAGGCCCAACTCGATATTCCTTGCTGTCTATTTTCAGAAGTTCTGAGCACCCATAACTTCAGCTAAAACGTACGGGAGCTGTGGATGCCCAGACTCTCTGGAAACAAAACCCAAGGAGTGTTAAGCTGCATGTTAAAAATCATTGGCCACTTCTTTGAAATTTTGGGCTAAACCATTTTAAAGTTAGAGGAAAAGGGGAGAACTTCAGAAGGGGTTGGAGGACTCAGGACACTGATGCTATGCAGCTCTCCAAGCTGATCACTTTTATCTTTTGGTCCCAGCCTGGCACAGGTTAGTTATGACTTAACATCTGACAGCCATTGTGAAAAGAGTGTGTGATCTTTCCTTACTAGTAGACAAGTGTCCAAGGCATAAATACGCAGAGTTTTTAGAGAGTCTTAGTTGCAGTACTTGGAGATGGCACTGCTCTCTCATCCTCAGAGGTGGTCTGTGTATGATTAGGTGAGTGGGGCAATATGGGAAATATCGTGCTGCCACTGTCTGTCCCGTAAGGGTTGTCCTGTGGAGAGAGGATTTATTGGTTTCAGAAGTGGCATCTTTCACCAGCACTATATTCACTTTTTTCAAAGAGATTCCTTCCCTCCTCCTTATAAACAGGAATCAGATTAACTTGTTTTGCGCATAATAAACAGATAACATGACTTCTAGGATCATGTGTCATTGGCCAGTGTGCTCCTGAATGATAACATCTCCTTGTGCTGCTCTGAGGAAGAAGAAAGAAGAGATGATGCTTGTATTTGTTTTTTTACTTTTGTAATGTTTTGCTCCCTTCTAAAATGTGGTAGAGGGCAAGGAGGAACTCACAAGACACTCCCTAATGAGTACGGGGAGGGAAGAAGGAACAGTTTATAGAACCAGACTTCATTAATTGAAAATGTTTAAATCAGAGGAGAAATCTCCTAGGGATACTGAGTATCAGTTTCTCACGCCATCCCTCCAAAAACTGTAAGCTTTATCAGTTAGGAAACAAAAGAGAGACAGCATCACTTTTATGGAATTATAGTCGCTCTGCAGAGACAGATAATTAAGGGTATGTCTACACTACAAAGTTAATTCGAACTAACAGACATTAGTTCGAATTAACTTTAATAGGCGCTACACATACAAACCGCTAGTTCGAACTTAATTCGAACTAGGTAAACCTCATTCTACGAGGACTAACGCCTAGTTCGAATTAAGTAGTTCGAATTAAGGGCTGTGTAGCCACTTAATTCCAACTAGTGGGAGGCTAGCCCTCCCCAGCTTTCCCTGGTGGCCACTCTGGGCACCACTAGGGAAACTCTTCTGCACCCCTCCCGGCCCCGGAGCTCTTAAAGGGGCACCCAGCCAGCAGACCCTGCACCTGGCACGGCACGAACCAGCCACCTGCTGCCACCCAGCCCTCCGCCTCTTCCCGGGACCAGGCTGGCGGCTCCCAGGAGCCTGCCTGGGGCCGCAAGAGATGGGCGCCTGCCTGGTCTAGTGCGGACATCGTGGACCTCATCGAGGTTTGGGGGGAAGCCTCCAACATCCACGACGTTCGCACTAGGCACAGGAAAGTGGCTGTTTAGGGCAGGATAGCTGCCAGCCTGGCCACCCAGGAGCAGGTTTACATGAAAATCAAGGTGGTCCACTGAGACCCCCGACCATGAGCTTAGAACTTAAGAACACAAGAATGGCAGTACTGGGTCAGACCAAAGGTCCATCTAGCCCAGTAGCCTGTCTGCCGATAGCGGCCAACACTGGGTACCCTGCAGGGGATGGACCGAAGACAATGACCAAGCCATTTGTCTCGTGCCATCCATCTCCAGCCTTCCACAAATAGAGGCCAGGAACACCATTTCTACCCCCTAGCTAATACCACTCCATGGACCCAACCTCCATGAATTGATCTAATTTCTCTTTAAACTCTGTTATAGTTCTAGCCTTCACAGTCTCCTGCAACAAGGAGTTCCACAGGTTGACTATTTGCTTTGTGAAGAAGAACTTTCTGTTATTTATTTGAAGCCTGCTACCTATTCATTTCAGTTGGTGTCCTCTAGTCCTTCTATTATGGGAACTAATGTAGAACTTTTCTTTATGCAACCTCTCCACACAACTCATGCTTTTATAGACCTCTATCATATCCCCCCTCAGTTTCCTATTTTCTAAGCTGAAAAGTCCCAGTCTCTTTAGCCTCTCTTCATATGGGACCTGTTCCAAACCCCTGATCATTGTAGTTGCCCTCCCCTCTCCCACCCTCTGTCTTCCCCTCTCCCACCTCCTTTTCCCAGTCTCCCCAAGTTTTGTTCAATAAAGAGAGTTTCTATTTTTGACCACACGTGTCCTTTATTTTGTACATCAGGAAGGGGGGCTAGAGATGGGTAAGTGGAAGGATGTGAGGGAGGAATGGGGTACGAGCCCCTGATGAAAAGGACTGGGGTGGCTCTGCGGGCTCCTCGGGATGGAAACTCTCCTGCAGCCCCCCGATTGACCCCCCCCCCCGGATGGCAGCCTGCGGCAAGTGCAGCCGGGCTGATGGCCGAGTGCTGTGATGTGCCGAGTGTGGGCACTCAGGGCACTCCAAGCCAGGACTGCTTTGCAAGCAGAAAACCCCTGAGAACTGTCTGTCCGGGGTGTGGTTGTCGGGTCCCTTTAAGCACAGCCCTCGGATAGCCTGAGGCAGCAGCTCCACGCTCTAAGTCCTAATCTGATGCCCTGCCGGCACTGCTTCCGGCCAGCCTTAACCCTGGTTCAGGGTCCACTTAATGTGGACATGCTAGTTCAAATTAGCAAAATGTTAATTCGAACTAGTTTTTAGGTCTAGATGCGCTAATTCGAATTAACTAATTCGAATTAAGTTAGATCGAATTAGTGCTGTAGTGTAGACATACCCTTAGAGACATTCTGTTAACATCTTTACTAATACTTATGCACATCCAGAGATGCTAACAAAAGGAAGCCATTATGAGCTCTGCTCCATTTGAAATATGTGTAAATTAGTGTTGTGATTGGTGGAGGGAATAATGTTCATCTGATGTGTTTAGTTTAAAAAATCCTTCAGGAAAGACATTTTGGGCTAGAGTCTCATTTCTACTCCAGTCACTTTGAACCATTCAGGCGGAGTAGCCAAACCAAGCCAAAGTGTCAAACAGAAATTCTCTTCCGGAGAGATAAACAGCCTGCTGGCATAAAGCAGGGAATGCTAGCTTCTTAGTCAGCTGTGCACTCCCAACTTATAGTATGTAGAACCTGGAGAGGGGATGAGCATGATTGAGCTATGTTAGGCCATGTTGATGCTTTCTGTTTGATTGGTGTAAGGTCCCAAACAACACAGAATCAGGTCACTAACTGTCTCTCATGCCTGCTGGTCCCTTTTGTGCTCACCACAGTTTGGAAACAGAAAAGAGGTGAACCATTTGTTTTCAAGCTTCTTATAATTGTAGCAGAGAAAATGGAGAGGAAAAGAAATATACAAAGTAAAGCACATGCATGACCTCTAGACATTGTTTGCAGATAATAATGCATACCATTTACATAGGACTCTCCTCCCCAAACAACTGTCCTGTTGGAGCTAATTCATCTTCACAACACCACAAGGAAAGAGATGTTATTGCTCCCATATTATGAATTAAGAAACCAGGGCACCAAGAGACAATGTAGCATAACTTGACCAGAGTTACAGTGGAAGTCTGTGAACAGATCTCCATGGCTATAAGTAGCCTTGTGCCTTCACTGCCCTAGAATCCAGCCCCTCGGTTAAAGCAGCAGTATTCTCTTCAGAAAGGAGAAGTAAGTCAGGAGTAACTAGACATTTCCATGTCCTATCACACCAGTGTTTTGTCATTATTCTGTTGTTTTCTTCCAAGTTAGTGTTTTCCAACATCTCTTCTTTTCTCTTTAGGATGAAAATGATAATCCACCCACGTTCAGTAGGCCTTCCTATGTCATTACTGTGCTGGAGGACATCATGGCGGGTATGGAAAAGTGTGCTCCCTCTCTCTCTTTATATGGCTTCCCATTTGTAGTTTCATACTGGTAATATTTTATGACAGCCTACTCAGCCAATGGAGAGGTGGCACTAAGTTCCAAAAGAGCCCAACTACCTGGCAGAAGGTGTCAGCATCCCGTTGGAAGCAATTTTTCAGAGAGAGAAAATTAGCTAACTAATGACCAGGTAGACTGATTTCAATACATGCATAATGCTTTGCATGCACACAAGACCTATGCTGTCATGTACACAGCTTCTCTTCACACGTACCTTTGTATCAGCTTAACCCACTTGAGTGTTTTAGCATCAGGCAGTGATGGAGGGGAAGTTGAATGAAAGGCCATTGGCTCTGGGTCCCTTGCTATTCAACAGCTTCAAATTGTTAAGCCTTCCACTGATGAGTCACAAAGAGTATCTTTTTGTTTTAGCATTTGCCTAGGGGCAAGAACTTCTTTTACCCACAGCCTCACCTCAAATCAAGGTACCCTGTGAGATTTAGCCTTCAGGGTTGACACTCATGAGCATATTACCAAGTGTATATGTGATGACTGTCATCTCATCCAGCCCTGGGGATTGAAACAGGGAGCTCCAGTCCAGCACTGAAAGCCTGGGCCTCCTCAGCCTGAGCTAAAGAGCCAGCTACTGGAGTTGTAACACTCCCAGCCTCTGGATTAGGTACAAAGAGGGAGGAGATACAACACATGCTACCTAATAGGATTCAGATATCTATTGATATTGTTGGTCATTCAGAATTTGAGTGATGGCCCCTTTTATAAGTTGAAAGTTAAAATGTGTCTCTTCCATAGAACTCATACAAAACATGCAAATCCCACCCTGTACATGCCATGAAATGCTCTCTGTGGTGGTAGCAATGTAGTTATTGATTGTATTCCTGAAGTGCCTACAAGCCTTGATGGAGAGCCAGCCCGCCCTTCTCCCCTCCCCCATTGTGCTAGCAGTGTACAAAAGACAGCCCCTGTTGGCCAAACTCTGCTCCAGGAATCAATGGTTAAATTCCAATAGAGTTCACTGGAAGCAGAGACCGGCCAACTCTGAATGCTTTTGAAAAATCACACACACAGCTAGATAATGTACTTCTTACATCTTACAGGTATGGTGGCACCTAAGGGAACTGTGCCATCTGAGCAGTGCTAATATTGGCATTGTGCCTTCTGAGGGCAGAATCTGGGACACTACCTTAGGGGCGCTGAAATACCCCTTTGAAAAAAGAGTTGCTTGTATTTTTCTCAGTGCCATCTTCCTAAGGTTCACCATTGTATGTAGGACACTTTGTCCACATCTGTTCCCTCTTGGATGCTCAGCCATGCTAGTGGGCTTCCAACCTTATTAGTGGGAAACACTGGATACAGAAATATTGCTCTCACTTGCATGATAGCATAAGGCTGACAAACTCCCAAAGCACCTGTGTTTGATACACTTGGTGTGGAAAATTAGGATTGTATGGGCATACTGTACCCAGGGAGTAACAGCACATCTGCTCTCACCAATCAGTCAGGAAATAGTATCACTGTGTTCATAGCTATGCTGGTAAATATCAAGTAAAGCATGTACTTGATTTGTGCTTATACAGTGAAAAACAGCAGTTAAAGTAAACCTGGAAAAGGCAAAATTGACTTCCTATCCAATTGGAGCTCAAGCGCCTCCACTCTCCACCTTCCCATACAGTTCTCACACCCATATCTCACCGAGAAAGCAACTTGTGAAAGCAATTGCCTCCTTGCTTTCTTCCAGCTAGGCAACCAAAAGTCCTCACCATGGCACTTAAATCCCTTTAACGTTAAGTGCCTTTTTGTTAAAGAGTTTATCCTTGTCAGCTTTCCTGGGGCCAGTAAGTAGCAATCCCCTCATGAACTGCTGGCTGGTCATGATCGATCTGTTGGTGTCAGTGATTACACATCCAACCAGAGATGGCTCGTGCAGCCTCCGTCCTCGTTCCCCTGGATTAACATTAAAATGCCACTAACATGGCACTTAAAATCCCTGAGGATCCGTGTACTTCCTTTAAAAGTTGCCAAGTGATTAAGTCTCTCACATTGGGATTCCTCGACACAGTGACAAGTTTGAATTGGGAGTTAGAGCTGCTGCTGATAAAAGTCAGCTCAGAGAGATGGACCAGTTAGCAGGATAGAAAATGATAAACCCATTAAAGAAACAGCTCAGGAATACATATGACCATATTTCCTGGTTTGGAGTGACCATGAGCTAACTGTATTAGATATTTTAGGAATGCTATGCTTACTGTTCCAGCTGTTGTCCAATTCAGTGTGCTAATAAACATGCATTTTTTGATTCCTTGTTTGATGTTTTCCAAGGAGCCACGGTGCTATTTTTAAATGCCACTGATTTGGACCTGTCCAGAGAATACGGTCAAGAGTCAATTATCTACTCACTGGAAGGTTCCTCTCACTTCCGGATCAATGCTCGCTCAGGTGAGCCTGCCTATGGGATCTTTCTCTTTTCCCCTCACCTGTCTTTCTCCTTTGGATATCTGTTATATTTTCTGCCTCTCATCTTTCTTTTTCCCTCTGTCCTTTTATTCTTGTCATTTTCCACCCTCCAGACCTCTCCTCCCACCCCCCATTCTGCAATGTGTTTATTGTAGAAGAAACACAGCCTAAAGGAGTATAAAATGCAACTGGTCCCAGCACTTCAGGCACAAGTATCCATCCTGCCATTATGGTACCTGGTGCCCAAATCCAGAGTCATTTTCTAGAAGGAATGGGAGAGTGGCCAGCAAACAAAGGGCCCTGGTCCAAGGGGAAATTTAATCCATGTTCTACTCTATTACTCAGTCTAAGAGAAAAGAGAGGGGGGTTCATTTCCCAGGGATGCTTTGGGATTTGTATAGGGGATATAACTGGCCATTATTATAAAGAAGGTCTGACCACATTGTTCTAAGATGCTGTTGACCTAGCAATGCTGAGAGGAGCTGTCTGGAAAAAGCTGAGTATCTATTATGATCCAAGAGCTTCTTTTATCCACAGCCTTACTTCTAATCAAGGTACACTGTAGCATACATTGGTGCCTAAGGGTGGAAAAGAAAGCATCTGCAAAACTGCATGTGCTTGCTTGGTGCCTTCCAGGTATATGCACTTTCTAGAGAAGTTCCTGATTCAAATTAGCTGAACCTGCTCTGTAAAGATGCACTTAATTAGATGTAATCTTGTGGACAAGAGGAATGATCCATCATTGCGACACATTCATATTTAAAACTTTTTTTACTGATTAATTTTTTCAGCCTGTGAATTAATAGATGCCACAAAACTTTAGAAGCAAATATATTGCAAGAGGACCTTTTAACTTTTAAAATTTCTCTCATCTAGATTAATTTTCCCTCTGTTCCTGCTTCCTTCCATTTATGCCTGGGACTGCCCCTCACATTAAAGCTCCAACATACTGGAGCACAGCCCTCATTACTGATGTCCCTTTAGCATCTGGAATGTGGAGTAGGGGGAGAAGTAGTAACGGGAAGGAAGGTGATTTGTCACTGAGGGCCAATTACGATGGTTGATGAGATACCCAATGACATTATTTCATTTATGTCTACACTGTACAGCTATTTCAGGATACCGGGGGTATCCCAAAATAGTTATCCCGCATCTTTACAAGACACCATTATTTTGAAATATTTTTTGAAATAACAGGCGTTATTTTGGCATCCTGGTAACCCTTGTTCCACGAGGGCTAAGGGACATCTTGAAATAGCGTGTTATTTCAAAATTTGGCACTGACTAGATGAGCCAAATTTCAAAATAGTTTATTTTGAAATTCAATCAAACTAAGATACGCAATTTGTGTAGCGCAAATTGTGTATCTTATTTCGAGTTTAGGGCATTGGTTAAACAAACCCATTGGGATCTGCCACAGCATGGAAAATTCTGTCCAAATCAAACAGAAACTTGGCTCCTTGCTGTGAACTTCCTATTCCTTTAGGAATCTCAGATATTAGATTCCTGTTATTTTTCTACATTAGTTAAGAAACAATGATGTCATTACAAGGCAGTGAAGTCACTGAGCTCAAGCCAGGCAACATCACAGTTATGTCAGTGATTACCTCTTGTCTTAGGTTAAATTTTCTGAAGTTGGAGACCAGAAAATCAGAGCCTGGATTCACCCAGATTCTTTCCAGATTGTGCCAATACTGGTTCATATGTTCTGCATAGTCTGAGCCCATGATCATAGTGAAAAGATAGACAATGACATTGCAGAGTTGAACTGTTTGTACAAGTGTTCTATCACAGAAGATGTCACTATGCAAATCCATCTGTGAACTAGTCCTCACCACAGCTGTTTCAAAGGGATTGTTATTGTCATCACAATGCATTATCCTATGTCATAAGAACGGCCGTACTGGGTCAGACCAAAGGTCCTTCTAGCCCAGTATCCTGTCTACCAACAGTGGCCAGCACCAGGTGCCCCAGAGAGGGTGAACCGAAGACAATGATGAAGCGATTGTCTCCTGCCATCTCTCTTCAGCCTCTGACAGAGGCCAAGGACACCATTTTATCCCCTGGCTAATAGCCTTTTATGGACCTAACCTCCATGAAATTATCTAGCTTCTCTTTAAACTCTGTTATAGTCCTAGCCTTCACAGCCTCCTCTGGCAAGGAGTTCCACAGGTTGACTACACACTGTGTGAAGAAGAACTTTCTTTTATTAGTTTTAAACCTGCTACCTATTAATTTCATTTGGTGTCCTCTAGTTCTTCTATTTAGGAAACAAATAACTTTTCTTTATCAGCCCTCTCCACACCACTCATGATTTTATAGACCTGTATCATATCCCCCCTCAGTCTCCTCTTTTCTAAACTGAAAAGTCCCAGTTGCTTTAACCTCTCATTCATGGAAGAACCTGATCATATTTCCAAATCTGAATTTTTCACGTCTTCACAATGATCTTCCTCTTTGCACATGCAAATTCAGACTTGTGGGCAATTTTTTGCATTAGTATTTCCAAATGCTCATACCACTCCCCTCATCCCATGTGGACAAGTGCCCAGGATTCACTATTATCTTATGAAATCTCTTTTCTTTCCCATTTCCCTTTTTTGCAGGTGAAATTACCACAACGTCTCTGCTTGATCGGGAGGCCAAATCAGAGTACATACTCATTGTCCGGGCCGTGGATGGGGGTGTGGGTCATAACCAGAAAACAGGCATTGCCACAGTGAGTTCAAATGCTTCTCTTCTGTTAAGAGCTTGTAACATGTTATCATTTCTCTTTGAAACCAGACAGTTGAGTCGATTTACATTGGCAATACCAGGACCTTTCATGTCTGGGTCACTGCACCTGGAGTCAATAGTGATTGAATGTTGTTATTGTCTGACAGCAGTGATGAGTTTGGTGGTCCTAAGTTCAGTTACTAGTGGACAATTTTCTGCATTGCAACAGCTACTAGATCCACTGGACACTACTTGTGGACCATTTCAGTAAGGGGACAAGGACAGAACGGGCCTGGAGTTTGCTGAAACACAAAAAATGTAGTTCCTTCTATTTCTGCTTCTTTATTTAGATGTTTACAGACATGAAGAGCATTTATTTGTATGCATGCTCCAAGCAATCTTGACATAACTTTAAAACTAAAACAAAATTAACACCCAATCAAGCTCCCTTCACTTTCAACGCATTTAACCATCTGGTAATTTGTCCTCTCTGTTCCTCAGTTTCTTCATCTCTAACATGGAGATGATCATACATACCCACATTGTCTCTGCTCACAAAGTGGTTTTTACCCATGAAAGCTTATGACCAAATAAATCTTTAAGAAGCCAGAGGACTCCGTATCATTTTTGCAGATACAGACAAATATAGCTACCCCTCTGAGCCAAATAAATTTGTTTGTCTTTGAGGTATTACAGGACTCTTTGTTGTTTATATCCACCTTGCCTCTTGTGAGGCAGAGTTTGTTAATATCTCTGTGCTTTAAAATCTTCCTGTGGAAGGAATCCTAGGAGCGCTTAAAGTATTACCTATAATTGTTATTCAAATAGTCTGTGTGCTATTTGAATGATGCTGTCACCTTGACACAGATGCCTGTCTTTAAAACATGCATCTAGCCAATCACTGAAAACGCTTTAATAAAACTTAGACAAGATTTTACAAATGTCAGAAAGCCAGCAGCCAACGACACCTTTCTCATTATTTGAATCCCTGTGCCAGCATGTGTCTTTCAAGGCCTTTTGATCTCAGTCAAACTGCTCCATGCTTTGATAGTACAAGAGATGTAACAAGCAGTGGGTACTAATATAAAGATGACAATCTTTCTTGAATCTGCTTGTTTTTCTACTTGCGAATCACAGAAAATGCCTTTGCAGTGCTAACAGGGAGAGCTCTATGAGGTAGTTCTCACCGTGCTGGGTACGGTGATAGCTTGATGTTTCCTGTTGAATCTGGAGCAGGTAGGCCTGCCCTGCCCAGTTGGAGGTGGCTGTCATGTTTACTACTGTGTCCTCTTTGGGGCTTCATGGGAGACGACTCATCTCCTAATAGATTCATTAAAAGACAAGGAACAGTTTCTGTAGAAATGGAGAAAAAATACATTAACATATTTCCCTAAAAGTATCTGTAATTAGAGAACCTGAAAACTTGGTGGGAAGTTGTTCTCTGATGAAAAGTTTGCCTATTGCATTTGGCAGGAATGTACACCTAGGATTCATCAGCCACAGTACCATCTTTGAATAAGAAAGAAGAGTCCACAGGCATGTGGCTATGGGGGGGGCCGCCCCCGGGCGCGCAAGTGTCCCCACCCCCTGGCGCCCGGCGGGCGAACGGCCACGCCCCCTGGCGCCCGACAACCTCAAAAGGTTGGGGACCACTGCCCTACACAATGCAGGCCACAGAATCTCACCCACCCACTCCTGGAATAATCCTCTCACCTATATCTCAGATATTGAAGCCTTCAAATAGTTTAAAGACCCCAAGATGCAGACAATCCTCCAGCTGTGATCTTTCTTGGATGTTATGAAATGGCACTAAAGATCATATACTTGTGATTCAGCACATCAGCAGCAGGTCCCATGTGCCCATCACTTGGGGATATCCTTTGAGAATCCACACC
The DNA here is from genome assembly GCF_052426305.1 of Pelodiscus sinensis. Classification (NCBI taxonomy): domain Eukaryota; kingdom Metazoa; phylum Chordata; order Testudines; family Trionychidae; genus Pelodiscus; species Pelodiscus sinensis. Next base: position 29,295,877 of record NC_143059.1, on the reverse strand, counting down.
TGAGCTAACTTGAATAGAAAACAGTGCCTGGGCTAGCTCAGGAGACCACAAACGTGAGTTTCTCCTGACCTGCCACTGGATGGCACCTGTGCTCCACCTGAGTGTTGCTGAAAGCACTTGCATTTCTCTGAATTGCCTGATCTAACCCACTGTCTCCCTTTGAGTTCTATAGATGCATGGTTTGCTTGATTTGTTTTAGGAGACTATTTGCTAATATTAAAACCCTGACCTTGACTTAGCTTCTCTTGGAGCTTTGGAGTGATATTGTAGAAGCAACCATCATCTGGGGACTGCTATCTGAGCCCTGAATGCTGGAACAGATGTGACAGGGTTCCTACTATCTCACTCTGAATTTAGACCATCTCCTGCACATGAACAATAATAGAAAGTGTTTGTAAGATCTGGTTAAATCTCTTTAAACTGTTACAATCAACAGCTGGTTCACAGTCTGTGTATGGATACATGCTTGCTTTCTGGTTTGTGGGGATCAGTAGAGCTAGATTTGGCACTAAGGATAAATGTACGGGGGATTTTAGGAAGATTTGTGTTTAAAAAGAAAGGTATCCCACAAACAGGGGTTTGAAATGTAATACAAGTGGTTATCTGACAGTATTTTGCTGTGTGCCTGCGCAGTTAGCCCAATCTCTCTAAAGCTACACTACAGTTTGATTCAGATTTCCTCAGCAGCACCTTCTGCCATTCCTTCCTTCCCACACAGATTGGCAGAGATATGGGACCTTTCCACTCAACCAATATCTTCATCAATAATTTAAATATCAGCATAGAGAGTACACTTATTAAGTTTGCAGATGATACCAAGCTGAGAGGGGTTGCAACTGCTTTGGAGGACAGTGTCATAATTTAAAATGATCTGGACAAATTGGAGAAATGGTCTGAGGTAAACAGGATGAAGATTAATAAAGACAAATGCAAAGTGCTCCACTTAGGAAGGAACAATGAGTTTCACACATACAGAATGGGAAGCGACTGTCTGGGAAGGAGTACGGCAGAAAGGGATCTAGGGGTGATAGTGGACTACAAGCTAAATATGAGTTCACAGTGTGATGCTATTGCAAAAAAAAAAAAAAAAGCAAACACGATTCTAGGATGCATTAATAGGAGTGTTGTGAGCAAGACATGAGAAGTCGTTCTTCCGCTCTACTCTGCGCTGATTAGACCTCAGTTGGAGTATTGTGTCCAGTTCTGGGCACCACATTTCAAGAAAGATTTGGAGAAGGGCCAGAGAAGAGCAACAAGAATGATTAAAGGTCTAGAGAACATAACCTGTGAAGGAAGACTGAAAGAATCCGGCTTGTTTAGTTTGGAAAAGAGAAAATTGAGAGGGGACATGATAGCGGTTTTCAGATATCTAAAAGGGTGTCACAAGGAGGAGGGAGAAAAATTGTTCTTCCTGGCTTCGGAGGATAGAACCAGAAGCAATGGGCTTAAACTGCAGCAAGGGAGGTTTAGGTTGGACATTAGGAAAAACTTCCTAACTGTCAGGGTGGTTAAACACTGGAATGAATTGCCCAGGGATGTTGTGGAATCTCCGTCTCTGGAGATATTTAAGAGTAGGTTAGATAAATGTCTATCAAGGATGGTCTAGACAGTACTGGGTCCTGCCATGAGGTCAGGGGACTGGGCTTGATAACCTCTCGAGGTCCCTTCCAGTCCTAGTATTCTGTATTTCTATGAACCCCAAGGTGAAGCTGGAAGCAGAATGTGAACGTGGATGTATAGCTGTCATTTCACTAAAGAAGTGGCTGCATGGGCCTTTTTTCACATACACCCCTCTTTATTTTCACTCTTCTTCTTTGAGGCTTTTTATTTTGGCTGCTCTTGACTTGACCTGGATTTAAACTGGAGAGTTAGCATGTGAAAGGCTCTGCATCCCACTGCCAATACCAGGAGCCATTTAGACCCTGTATGCTGACTCCCAGCCACTGCCTTTTCTTACATTGAAAAAAATAGTTAACACTTTAGAGTACTATTCTCTTCCTGCTTTTTATCCTGTGCTCTTTTCTGCTTCTCTGTTGCTCCCTGCTCTGCACCCACCATTCATGTCCTTTTACCACTTGCCTGCTCTCCCTCTTCCATTCTTGCTTCTGTCACTTAATATGCTTGTCCTTCCCTTTTTTCCCTCCCTTTCCTAATATTTTTCCCTGTGATCCCTACATCCTGCCATAATGACTGAGTTAGGTGCCCTGCTGGGAAGATAACTTTCAGAAATACAGTAAAGTACCCTGTTCAATAAGCAGTAGCCCCGGGCCACTAAATTAATGGGAATTTCGAATTCTGTAAATAATTTACCAGGGTAGTGAAAGATCAAGGAAATTGCTCAGACTACATCTTGTTGTGTCTCTGATTAGTGTTTGAGAGGGAAGCAGCTGCTCTCAGACCTGCCAAAACATTTTCATATAGCGAATGGTGACTTTGCTACAATATAGCGCTAATATATTAGTAGGGCAGTTGTAATGAACAATGGCATCCCAGCTACAGCCCCTAACAACATTGGCTACTGTATATTGCACTGCCCACCACAGGAAATCAAGCAACTCCCATTGGCTTCCTGCAAACCGGAGAGCTAGTTTAGGTTTCCATCCTGCTGGCCTTACCTCTGGAAGTAGTGCCATTAACTGTGACCCTTCATGTGAGATGAGCAGGATGTGTTTGGCTCTGTGCTGTAGCAGGGAGTATGTGGACCAGAGCCCAGGAAAAATAGAGTTTGGGGAAAGAGTGTAAAAAATGTCCTGAAAATATTTGTTTGAATGTTTAAACAAATTCCCTTTCCCTGAGCCTACTGTATTCATTTTCCATTAATATGCTTGTGTGTGGTTTTCAGCCTGGTGATTCCAAGAACCCTTCCCTCCCTTTATGTCCAGGCATTGGGAGTTCTGAAATGTTGTTCTGTGGTAACATGGGTTTGTAGCATGGAAATGCCCAAACCATTGTCCTACTTAAAGAATTCATGGATAGGAGTATTTGTGGAAACAGCAGCTTCCATGGGAATGTATAAGAATATTCATGTACAATTCACTCTGAATTCATAAACACAGGAATTCACTCTGTAAACTTGAATCACAGTGTTAGAGTTGTCCAGTCAAGGAAAGGAAACAGCCCCAATCAACCATTATATAATAAAATGAACCAACTTTTTTTTTTTGGTTTTCAAATATTGAACATGTCATCCAACATACAGACTAAGACTACTCAGCAAATAATTTCAAATAATGAGGAATTTTACTTATTTTCTGTGACTGTCACTTATCTCTAGACAGCAGTGCTTATGGAGGGGAAAGTGGCTCTCATGGCACCCAGCAGTGTGCTTCTGAAAAGGTTTGTGGTGAAAAGCACCTTCTTCTGTGATACAGACAATGAATTGAATTTAAGAAGAAATCTTTTTCATTGCTCTCTTCATTTCAGAGTCAACCATTGGGGCAACTATCTTGCTAAAATTACATCATTTGTGACACTAGCTTCTGAGGGAAAGGTGAAGAAGGGAGCAGTGTCAGATATTGTAAGCTCAACCCCATCTGACATTAATAAGCAGAAGCACCGAGGTAGATTTGCAGCTACTCTAGGGTTACACAGTACTAGTTACTGGATAGGGAAGTCCATATTCACACTTGTCATTTTGCAGGTTAACATCACTTTGCTGGATATTAACGATAACTATCCCACATGGAAAGATGATCCATACTTCATTAACCTGGTGGAAATGACCCCTCCAGACTCCGATGTCACAACGGTAAGTGCTGGGACAGCCAACGAAATGCACCCTCAGAATCAGGAAGCACAAAGAACTAGTTTTAGTCTTTAGCATATTTAATATGAAGGGCCAATGCTATTCACTGGAGACAAAGATCTTTGCATGCTTCTGCCTCACAGTGTTGCCAGGGTACCTCTGTCCTGCTTTAGCAGACCCAAGTCCTGAAACACTTTTGTTCATTCATCTCCATCCTGAACTGCCATCCCGTCCTCACCATCATTCCAAACCTGGCACTTTCCCAGGCAGGAATTGGCACACTGTGCCAAATTTATTTTCTCCTCATTCACTGTGTTTGGCACAGTGCAGAGAACAGTTATTTTAAGGATTGTTCCTTTAATTCAATGGGGTTTGTGTGGCCAGAAAGTGGAATGCAGGCAGGGAGTCCTGGTGCTTAGTCTTTGAGTTAACAGGCCTTTGTTGAAAGGAAGACTGCAGTTTGAATTTTAAAAATGCAATAACCAACTCATCTGATTATGACAATTTGTAAATCACCAACAGGACTGGCAACAGACTTCACCAGGCCCTGGGCAAGCTGGGTGCAGGGGGGGCTTTGACTCTGGGCCTTCTGGAAGGAGCAGGGCCTTGAGTGGAGGTGGGTAGGGCTGGGAACAGCCTCCACCATTCAGCCCTCAGCACTGCATAGACTGTGCCATGTGGGGCTCTGATAGCAACCTGTTGTACCATTTTCTAATAAATATCAACATTGACCTGAAACTAGAAGTCCCTTGACATTTCACTCATTTATCATCTCAATAGCAGTTTGTCTGTCTCCAGTGGTCTCCAAGTTGGGTGAGTGGGTCTCGTTCAGGGATCTCAGCACTGTTTAAAATTGCAAAGATACCAACACCATGGCAGAAACCTTTTTTTCCTCAAAACAAGCTAGTGTAAATGAGTGTAACTTCACTGCCCTAGGTGAATTTGTCCATTTGCACCAGCTGAGGATCCCATGTATTTGCTTCTTCTAGTAAATATTCATTTAGCTATCTTAAAGCCCTGATCTTGCCAGGACTTCTACACATGGCTAGCTTTATGTTCTGTCAGTAATCTCAGTCATTGACAGTAACTGGACTATTGTTAACAGTGCAGAAAGTTAAGTCTTTGCAGAATCAGAGCTTAATATGTTATGACTACAGCAGTCAGTGCAGATCCCTTAGGTTATGTCTACACTAGCTCGTTAATTCGAGCTAGGTAGGCAAATGAGGCAACCGAAGTTGCAAATGAAGCCCTGGATTAAATATCCCGGGTTTATTTGCATGTTCCCGTCCGGTCACCATTTTGAAATTTCACTAGCCTGAACTCACTGCCGCGCGGCTACACACGGCAGTGAAACGTTAGTTCGAACTAAGTCCTTAGTTCGAATTAACTGTTACTCCTCATTCCACGAGAAGTAAGAGTTAACTCGAACTGTTAACTCCACGAGGAATAACAGTCAATTTGAACTAAGGACTTAGTTTGAATTAACGTTTCACTGCCACGTGTAGCCGCGCGGCAGTGAGTTCGGGCTAATGAAATTTCAAAATGGCGACCTGACGGGAACATGCAAATAAAGCCTGGGATATTTAAATCCCGGGCTTCTTTCGCAAATCCGGTTGCCTTATTTGCTTATCTAGCTCAAATTAACGAGCTAGTGTAGACATACCCTTACAGACAGAGCAGACTCTCCATAGTATGAGCCTAGAATTTGATTTACATGTAGTATGGGACTTGAACTTTGTGTCCTGCATTGTTCATCTGGGCCCTGATAGGACTACAAAAACTTGACAGTCTGTTTGGAGAACAGTCCTTGAACTGCAGCCATGCTTTCCACCACAAGTGTGTTGCAGTCTTTTCTCTGTATGTGTGTGTGTTTTTCTTTAAAACAATGTTTTTGGCCAATTTCTGCTTTCCTAGCCTCGCTTGTGACCTCCCTCAAGGACCTCTCTGAAAGGCATTGATTTAAAGTCTTTCAAATCTCTTCAGCAAAATAAGAGAGAGGAGGAGAGAGAATTATTTTCCATCATGTTGGGAGAAAAATGACGGGCGTGAAACAGAAAAATAAATGAGGGAAAAGTGAAGAGAATCCAGAAAATCATCAAACAGGAAAAGCTGGAAAAAAAATCCTGTAGTGAAACATTAATATTGGAGGGGGAGGGGAAATAGATTCCATGCTAAGCCCACCTTGCAGAAATTAGCCTTAGCTGGTCTACTGGCTTTCCCTTCCCTATGGGTGAGCAAATTGTGCTTTACGAGTGCATAATTCACTTGGACACATGTAAGCAGCTCTTCTTCCATCTGTTCCTGTTATTGGGAAGAAGCTGTCAGCAGCAGGATAAGGGGAAGTAGAGAGGATTAATAATGCGTTTAATTATTATTTATGCTGAGCAAATATTTCTTCTTGTGTAATTAAAATGAAGCATTGTGGGGCTGTAAAGGCAAAACTGAGATGGTTCCTATATCATTTTTGTGTGTGACCCTTTGCTGTGCCCCTGTATCTCTGCACCTGGAAGCGCATACCTGGAGGAGTTAGAACAGACATTTAGATCACACAGAGCAACATTAACTGGGCAGAAGCAAGTGGATGGGCTTCCTTCCATTTCAAAATATTCTTGCACTCTTTGTTACTATGACACTTCCACCTATGGTGATCATCAGGGGCATGGTACTGGACTATTTGACCCTGAGTCTGTTTGGATGTGGCAGTTTATATGGTGTTTGAAGACTGGTAAAAGCTGTGAGGTTCAGAGTTGGAGTTTCCATTCTTCACATAACTCTACCCATTTTACAATACCTACATTGTATAGTGCAATGCAGTGCTAAGGTACACTTCATTACTATTTGTGTCCACATTTTTGTGCATTATAGTTGTGCCAGATCTGGGTCCCTAATCGGGGCTATATTGTGCTAGGTGCACCACTGAAAAGTACTAGCATGGTTAGGGGCACAGGACAAACAATAAATCTCTGTGGTATCCAGGAAATGCAATCTTCTATTTGTGTTATAATGTTCATGTAAAATGGGGTGAGTTGAGCAGAAAGATTCAGGGTTTAGAGGTTTCAGGAATGGCCCCTAAAGATCAACTGTCCTCAGTTGATAAATCCTCCAGCGTCTATATCCCAGCACGGATGTGTTGTAAGGCCAATGCTCTGCTTCCATATAGCAGTTAAAACTGATGGCATTTTTTGTGTTCATATCAAATTCCTGCGCGGGTAATTTGTCTGTCTGAATACCCCCTGCAGTTTGAGTTGGGTATTAAATTCTTCTTTATTGAATCCCCTAATTTGTTGTATGGGGTTGCTGTGCTTTATTACACAGAACCCCTCTTTCACCCAAGAGAAACACTACTCTTAACTGGTTGGCAAATAATCCTTATCTACTTCAGAGGACTATTGTGCAGTTTGATTAGTCTCAGTAAAATTCTGTGAGATCCTTGGATGAAAGATACCATATAGGGGTTCCATATTTCTCCTTCATTATTTTTTATCTATAGCAATGTCTTGTAAGGAACACAATCTATTTCTTCAGCATGCCACTGCTCCTGCTGCTTATTCCCCACTGAAAGTCATCTTGCACTTGGCATCACAATTAGTTTCTGGGAAAATAATAATTGTATCACCAACATAATACTTTTTCAACGAGGGAGAAGCAACAAGAGCAGTGAAGTCCTAAGTAACAAAAATCTTATTTTTATGTAAAGGTTTCCAAGAATTTAAAAACTCGAGGAAGAAAAATAAAACAGAAAATGTCTGACATAGAAGAGATGATGCCTAAATAGATTTTCAAGTTTCTCCTGGGGCAACTCGAGCTCTTTTGTGCAGTTAATATTTTATTCCTTTTCTGGTTGCTTTAATTTCCTCTCTTCAGTTTCTCTTCTCAGATCCAAGAGTTGGCTGTGTGAATGCGGTGCATTGAACAGGTTCTCCTGATTAGCAGACTGACATCTGCACTTGGTCTCTCCAGGTGGTTGCTATTGACCCAGACCTAGCTGAAAATGGCTCCCTTGTGTACAGCATCAGGCCACCGAATAAATTTTACAGCCTCAACAGCACCACAGGGAAGATCCGGACCACGGGGGTTGTGTTGGATAGAGAGAATCCAAACCCCCAAGAAGCTGAGCTGATGAGGAGGATCGTGGTCTCTGTCACTGATCGTAAGCTCCAGTTTAGTTTTTCTGCTCCTTGCTTTTTCTCTTGGCTTACAATATGCCTTCACCTTTTCTCTCTCCTATTGCTCCAAATATAGGATACATATATTTTTCAGCATCCTGTTTCTTTTTCTGTTTGTACCATCCCTTATTAAACAGGATGTGAGTTACCAAAGTGGCATGATAGAATTCTCTTAAATTATCATGTTGCATACATTTTTCTGAGATAGCGGGACTGGCAGTAACCACTGTTGGTAAGGTTATATAAACATTTCCATTCTAACCCTCCCTTGCATGTACTTTTCTGAAGCTTTCATGTATCAGGCTAAAAATTTCCAACTCTGATCTCTGCTAATAGGTGACTTACACACTTTTTTGTTTATTTTTGTTTTATTTTGAGCAAAATAGATTAGTCATTTCTGAGGAGAAGAATGGAAGGAGAGGGGAAATACTTGCTCAGTTACAAAAAAAAATACAACTTTTGTGATTTTTGTTTAACAGTCCAGACAAATTAAATGAGAGGGGTAAAATTTGGCCTGGAAATGGCCTTGACTGAGGAGAAGTGCTTTTGAACATTGTGGTGAAAACTGGTTTGCTTTCACTGAGTTATGACCAGATTGCACTTTGTGCATGCACAGCGTGTTTCAGTTGGATTTTCTCACTCACGGTGTAGCGTGTGTAGCTGGCAAAGGCTGTGGTGTTTGCACATGTGTGATTAATTTAGCTAGGTCCTACAAAACAGATGTTAGGGAAACTTTAGGAGCCTTTGCTCCAACCCAGACATTTTCTATAAAGGTTTGAGGCAGGGCTTTTGCAAAATTCACTTCCATAAAAAGATATGTGAGGAGCTCCTATTTGGCAGACTGTAGGTCAGGGGGAGGAGACCTCTGCTACTACATGCCATACTAGGGGGCTGCTGTCATATGCAAGAGAGAAACCCTGCTTCTGGGTTCTGTATTTTAAAGCTGCAGCCTTAGGCTTGTGTTTCTTCTGTGAGGCTTGTAAAATCCCTGGAGCACAGGGGACTACTCTGAAATCAAGCATGCCATGGCCCTTGCGATTTGCAGGAGAGGGAGCTCCCTCCTACAGGACTTGTAGGATACATAGGACATGACATTCCAGTAATATCATGCTAAATAAGGTTATCGTTTATGGGGAAAGGACTGCCAAGTGATATAAAAAACAGGTTTTTCCTCTGAAAAGCATATCCTATGAGGACCGTTTCCTTTTTAAAATTTAGTTAAATGAACATTCTTGTTGCACAGCTAAGCACTCAAAAATTAGGGAAAGACAAAGTAAGGCTGAATGTAAGAACTCCTGTCTCTGCCATGTTTGCATTACTACTGCACATATCCAGCTGGAGAGAATCATCCTACATCGCTCTCCTTCTAGAAGGAAAGATGACCCTGTAGAACTGTCATTGGCATTCATCCTAAGAAGTAGGGGGATTTCTGCCATTAACCTGGTTTGTAGATTAAAGTTGGGCCTTTCCTGGACTTTGCAGGTGGGAGACCGCCTTTACGGGCTACTAGTAGTGCCACGGTTTTTGTAAATTTGCTGGACCTCAATGACAATGACCCCACCTTCCAGAACCTGCCTTTCATTGCTGAGGTCCCTGAAGGCCTTCCAGCAGGCTCCTCCGTCTTTCAGGTAAATCTTCTGCTTTCACTATTTCCATTTCAACATGTATTTTTTTCAGTGGTGGTCTAGCCATGTTAACCTGTAGTAATCACCATCATTTGTAAAAGTGCTAATGAAGTGTTTAGTATGATGATCATAGCTGTATTTTGATGAGAGCCTTCTGCGTAGTCAGTGCCCTCTTCCCAGATCAATATGGCCAAAGTCAGCAGCCAGCACTGTATAAAACAGGGATACAGTAAACGATTCTTTACAAGGGTAAGCCCCGGACTCCATAAGACAGGCAATGTTAGAGCCTAACCAAACACTAGGAACTCAGGCTCAGTTTAATTTACTTGTGATTGTCATGGTGATAAAGTGGTTATTTTCTCCTCTCACATCCTCTGCCTCTTGTTGGCCCCTTTCTCTGCAAGAAAGTGTGTCAAATTGTTTAAACACAAAGTTAAAAATGGGGAACTCCTGAGCTCAGGTGCTGGCTCTGTGACCGACTAATACTGTGGTTGCTTGCTGTCTGTACCTCCGTTTCCCCGTCTGCAGAAAGGAAATGTCATCATTGGCCAGCCAGGAGGTCTGCAAGGCTTAGGCAGTGTTAGCGAAGCTCCCTGTGTATGCCCTATGTAGCAGTACTCGCACTCCTGAAGCCTTTCCCCACAGATGTGACACCAATACTTTAACTCATGGGGAGTGCAACCCCCCTGTAACTGTAACTACTAGCAGATGTGATATTCAGAGAACCCTTTGGGTTTAACTCCGAGTCTGTGGGGGATGGAATCTCTTTCTCTGGCTCCAAAGTTTATGTGTTTGTATTTTTTTTATCAATATAACACATACCGGGCTCTCATATGAGACATGTGATGTCAACCTCTTTCTCATGCTCACTTCTCCCCTTCATTCTCATTAGGTGTTGGCCATAGACCTGGATGAAGGTTTGAATGGGCAAGTGACTTACCGCATGCAGGTGGGGATGCCCCGAATGGACTTCCTCATCAATAGCACCAGTGGGCTCATCAACTCCACAGCCATGCTGGACAGGGAGAGGATCTCCGAGTATTACCTCAGGGTGGTAGCAAGTGATGCAGGAGTGCCATCGAAGAGCTCCACCAGCACCCTGACTGTCAGAGGTGACTGCAGGGCTGGGCATCCCAAGGCTGTTACACTCACACTAACACTTTCCTAGACCTGGCTAGTGTCCTAGGAGTTGTTTCTATACTCTTAGTCCCAGAATCCCTACTGCCATGCATCGGGAGGAGGCCAGCCTCAATCTGCTGTCCACACATGTCTTCCTCTGAGGTCAGATCAGCTGGGGTGCTCACGCGAGCAATGCTCAGACATGAGCACTGAGACAGTGATGTCAGGGCACTGTCAGCAAGTGGACCTAGATTGGTGGATTTGTTCCCCCCATTGCTCTGCCAGTCCTAGTATTTCTGTACCTTTCAGAGTGTGTTGCAAGGACAATCTGTTTACCCAGGCCTTTGCCTGCATGGTGCTGAGTTTTTGTCATGCTTCGGGGGTTGAGTTTTCAGAGCTGATCTGTAGTTAATTAACCTCATGTTTTAATTTTTGTGAGTTTACTTAATAGCCAGAATGGGTCAGACTAATTATTCCATCTCATCCTGTATCCTGTCTCGGCCAGTGCCAGGCACTTCAGCAGGAATGAGCAGAACAGGACAATTATCAAGTGATCCATCCTCTGTCATCCAGTCCCAGCTTCTGACAGTTGGAGGTTTAGAACACCAGGAGCATGGGCTTTCATCCCTGGTCAACCTGGCTAATAGCCATTGATGGACCTATTCCCCATGAACTTATCTAGTTCTTCTTTTAACCCAGTTATTGTTTTGGCTTGCACAGCATCCTATGGCAATGAGTTCCACAGATAGACTGTGCATTATGTGAAGAAGTACGTCCTTTTCACTTTCTCCATGCCATTCATGATTTTACAGATGTCTATCATATTCCCCCTTTGTCGTCTCTTCTTTTTAATTTCTTCTCACATGGAATATGTTTCTACTTCTAATCATTTTCATTCCCCATGTTTGTATCTTCATCAATTCTATATATCTTTTTTGAGATGGGGCAACCAAAACTCCTAGCAGGATTTAAGGTACCATCAATATCTGTTTCCTACTAGACACTAACATTTTTAGCTTTTTAGACTTCTGCACATTGAGTGGTAACAGCTAATTTAGGTCCCATTGTTTTGTATGTATGGTTGGGATCATTTTTTTCAATTTGCATTACTTGCATTTATCAATGTTGAATTTCATCTTCCATTTTGTCACCAAGCGACTCAGTTTTGAGAGATCCTTTAATAACTCTTCAGCTGTTGATGTAACAGTGTTGAGTTATTCTGTAACATCTGCAAATTTTGCCATATCACTGTTCCTCCCCTTTTTTGAATCACTTGTATCTTGAACAACACTTGGGATCCTTGTAGGTTGGCATGGGTACTTCTCTCCATTGTGAAAACTGACCATTCATATCCTTTGATTCCTATCTTTTTAACCAGTTATTGATCCATGAGAGGACCTTCCCACTTAGCCAGTGACTGTTTAGTTTCCATAGGAGGCTTTGATGCAAGGCTTCTTAAAGGAAGTCCAAGTACACACTGTCAACTGGATAGGATAACTCTTGTTCACATACTTGTGGTCTCTCTCAAAGAATTCTAATAGATTGGTGAGGCATGAATTCCCTTAAAAAAGCTGTGTTGTCACTTCTCCAGAATATTGTGTTTGTCTATGTGCCTGATAACGCTCTCTTTTCTATAGTTTCAATTTGCCACTACTGAAGTTGGGCTTAGCAGTTTGCAATTGCCAAGATCATCAGTGGAGCCTTTTTAAAAATTAAGTGTTACTAGGGGGCTGCACCCTGCTTGCTATGCTCGCCAAACCCCTGACTCTTGCCACACAAGGGGCTGCCCCCTGCTCACTACGCTCGCCAACTCGCCTTTCTCTGGCCACTTTTGTGGCAAGAGAGCATGATGACATCATTCTATCACCTGGCAGGAAAAACTTTTTTTATATATAGAGAGAGATAAGCTACCCTCTAGTTATCGGGTATAGAGGGTGATTTAAATGGTAGGTTACATACTATAGTTCTGTAATTTCATATTTCAGTTCCTTGAAAACTCTTGGGTGAATACCATCTGGTCCCGTTGACTTATTGCTGTTCATTTATCAATTTGTTCAAAAACCTCCTCTGCTGACATCTCACTATGGAACAGTACCTCAGATTTGTCACCCAAAAAGAATGGCTCACAAGTGGGAGTCTCCCCCAGTCTCTGCAGTGAAGACTAATGCAAAAAATTAGTTTAGCTTCTCTTCAACTATCTTATCTTCTTTGAGTGCTCCCTTAGCACCTTGACCATCTTTAAAAAAATGCTGTTGTTGTGTCCTTACATAGTTGCTCTTCAAATTCTTTCTTGGTCCTCCTTATTATAATTTTACGCTTGGCTTGTCAGAGTTTATGCTCCTTTTTATTTTTGTTGCTAGTATTTGACTTCTGATTTTTAAAGGATGCCCTTTTGCCTCTAACTGCCTCTTTTACTGTGCTATTTAGCCACAGTAGCAATTTTTTGTCCTTTTACAGATTGGTGTGTTTTAGTTTCCTTGTTTTAATCTGGGGCATATGTTTAGCCTGAGCCTCTATTATGGTGAGTTTAAATAGTCTCCATGTGATTTGCAGACATTTACCCTTGTGATCCTTCCTTCTAATTTCCATTTAACTAGCCTTCTCTTTTTTGTGTGGCTCCCTTTTTTGAAATTAAAAGCGATGTTGGTAGGTTTCTTTGGCATTCTTCTCCCTACAAGGAGATTATATTTAATTATATTGTGGTTGCTAGAACCTAGGGTCTCTGATAAGCATAATTTAGAAATGAGAAAAGAAATAACCTAGAGTTCCTTCAGTCCAATGTGTGGAAGGATCTTTATCTACATCTATAGCCACAATATGATCTTTGCCATGTACTAGGAAGACATTTGACTCTACGTCCCAGATTCCTTTCCCTCTTGCCCTGGGGAACAGTGTGGACTTTCTCTGTATGTCTGTCCCTCAGAATGTTTCCTGCCCTATGATGATAGAGAATCTACTTGTACTGTAAACTCTTGTATGCCTTTCAGGGCAGGAATGGTCTTTTCATTCTGTATTTGCACACTACCTAATACCTGATCCCGAATGGTGCATCTAGGCAACTGCACAATACCAATAATAAATAATAACATTAAAGTAAATGTAAAAATGAAAAATTCAGAACAGTCACCAGTAATGGGATGTATTTGAGAGCTCAGTAGTTAATGGTGGGCTTTTAAGAGCAGCAAATTAACCTACATATATAGGCAAGGGACATACTTGATCTTCCACTGTTTGTTACAGTTCTGGATGTGAATGACGAGAACCCCACCTTCTTCCCAGCTATCTACAATGTCTCCCTACCTGAGAACATACGCCGGGATTTCAAAGTGGTCCGTCTAAACTGCACTGACGCGGATATGGGTCTGAATGCTGAGCTCAGTTACTTCATCACTGGTACCAAATATTTCTAAGCCTTCTTATCTCTGATCTATCTTGGCTGTGTTGTTATTCAGTGTGCAGTAGAGCTCTCCAATCTATCCTTAGACCTGTTCCAAAGTCATGGTGCAAAGCACTGTGGGTAAAATATATGCAAATTAGACAGTCAAAGGGGCTTTTCATCCTGCTGTTGCATTGCAAGGCTGATTTGCTTACATTTTCCTATGATGCTTTGCAAATGACTGGAAAACTGTTTTGGGCTGTTTGAGGCTGAGAATTATCTATGCTTCATCAACCTGAAAGTGTAATGAGCTGTGTGTGTCTGCACAAAATGAGCATGAGGGCTTGAAGCAGGAATTGTAGGTCTCCTTTGCAAGGTCAGGTGAAGCATTGCCAAGGGAGCTATATTCAGGCAAGCATGGAAGTTGACATGAAAACGTGCCGCCTCCAATCTTGTCGGGCACTGTGGATATAGCTGTGAGATTCAAGTCCCTTACCACTCCTGTTTTTCTGGAATAATCCTGGCATGACTCCAACTATTGCTAGCATTCTCTGGGCCCAGCTCTCTGGGGGGGAGGTACAAGCTGCGGCTGGCTACAATTTCCAGTGACATCAAGATATAGGCGTTGACTTCATGGGTGTTCTGGGACTGAGGGGAAAAAATTAGTGGTGCAGAGCACCCACCAGCAGCCAACTCTCCTTTCCCCTGCCTCTCATCCACTGGTGGCCCCACTGACCACCTCCCACCACTTCTGGAGCACCGCAAACAGCTGATTTGCTGTGTTCAGGAAGCTCTGGGAGGAAGGGAAAAGAGCAAACATGGGGCAAGCATGAGGGGTGGCAGGCAGAGAAGAGGCAGGGTAAGTGTTTGATATGGTAGAAGTGGAGGAGGACGGTCTAATTTGCATATGTGGCGCTTATCTAGTTGATGGCAGTGTTATAGTATTTGTAGTTGTTGGAGACGGTGCTCTCTGAGGAGCTTTGCTGTGTAGTTCAGATATATAATTTACAAGACAGAAAGTTTGTTCTTCACACTTTCAAAAAGCTTTGAAACAATGTTCCACTCATAAGGTCTGCTTTCCTCAGAGGTTCCAAAAGTTGTGCAGTATCGCCCTCTTCTGTACAGATATGTAGATGATAACCCAGATTTATAAGTCTCAGAGGGCCGTGTTAGTCTGTAACTGAAAAAACTTAAAAAACCAACTAATGGTCCTGCAGCACCTTAGAGACTAACAAAAAATATAGATAGTAGCTCATGATACCATCTACATTTTTTGTTAGTCTCTAAGGTGCTGCAGGGACCATTCATTGTTTTTTAACTCACATTTATATTAGCTCTAGCTGTTAAGTAGTCCCATCCTTTAGCCAGGAAAGAAGTGCTGAACCTGCATTTCTTCTTATGCATTCTGATTCTCATTCAGATGGTCTTGATTGAAATCCAAACTGGAACTTTTTCCACTTATCCCTCTGCCACATCTTGCCTCTCAGCATCATGAAACAAGTGGATTGGCTTAATGCAGCTGAGAGATGTGTGACTGAGTCATAAGGCACAATTCATTTAAAGTGCATTTATTGGAAGCATGCCTGTAAAAATACAAATCGTATATAAAACACCATATTTCCCCTTCCTAAGTCAAATCTGTTCACATTGCTGAAACAAACATGTTTTCATTTCTGTTAAAACTACAGAACCAACGGAGTGTTTAGAGAGCAAACTAGATTTTAATCTGCCTTGTACATCCTCACCAAAAGAGTCAGTTGAGTTCTATGGCAGAATCTCTAATACTGAAAGTGAAGAAAAAAGGCAAATCCCCACCACAACTTGATCTTCATATCCCTAGCTGAGTTTCTGCACCTGCAGTTAAAAACCCCTTACAGAACTTTGACTTGCAAACTGAGCATATGTGACTTGGACACAAAGAAGAAAATGCAGAGAAACCAGTAGCATCATATTATGATCACTCTTCTCACTGTAGCTGTGCTGTGTTATGTCCAACATTCCATGTGCTCTAGCAAGAAAAAAACCTTATGTGTTTCCCTATGGATACTATGAAATTGTATGAAATAATTCTCTTCAGAGGCACAAAGATATTTTAACACATTATTTCCCATAACCTGTGGTGGGCTGTAACCTGTCTAATAAAGACTAGAGCCAGTAGTTGGATGGATGGAGAAAAATAAGCCATTGGTTCAACAATTATTGGCCCGTTCATACTTCACCATATAAAACACTTATCTTCCCCCAAAGAGTGCAGATATGGAGTTGTTCTGGTGTTTCTGACTGAGTCACTGATCAAATCATGCTTTGTTGGTTTGTTCTGGTTAACCAATAAAATTGTATCATTTGGTTTATGTGGGTAGTAATGTGGTGTTCTAAGTAGCATGAGGGATTGGGCTATTTGTGTCACACTGGGCATCCGTGTGGGTTGTGGGGAATGTGCTACTTTTTATACAGTTGACATTATTTGGTTGTGTTAACTTATCCAATATCCTGGAGACTAAATTTTTCATGTGATCTGGCAGAGCAGGTACAAGACAATGTTCAATAATAGTTTTAAAAATGTGTCTTCCTCTTCAGAGCAAAACAACATACTAATTTACGTTGTCATTTGTTAGAAGGAGCCCTAACTAAAAATTGATTGTTTTCACTGATGGTTTTTTCTCAATAGAATATGCTGGTCAGTTTTTAATGTATGTATCTGTTTTCTCATTCTGTCTTTGAAATGTTTTTATTTGCCCTGCTGTAGGTGGAAATCAGGATGGTAAGTTCAGTGTTGGCTTCAGAGATGGAGTGGTCAGAACAGTAGTGAATCTCGACAGAGAAACTATGGCATCGTATACTCTAGTCCTGGAGGCCATAGGTAAGGATTTCCCTCAGGTTTTGCTTTAGTTCAAGCAATCAGTTTAGTTGTATACAAGTCTTTGGGGTGCACTGGAGAGAGAGGGAACTGTCTGTAAACACCATATAAATCAATGTTAGTGCATGTCGTTTAATAATAATGATTTATGGCCCACTTCTGTTAATCTATCTCAGCCCCAATGTGAGGAACCTGCCTTTTCTGGGTGGCAGGGGGATTCCTTATTCAGGTTTGTTCAGTCCAGGGCTTTCCCTGCACTGCTCTATTGTGATGTGGAGGAAAAAAATCTTCCTTGAGTAAGGAAGCAGTTCAGTCTCTTGTTACTGTGTATCCCACTGTAGTGAAAATATTCACTATGGAATTATGTTATAATAAAATCAGTCTCAAAGTGTCATGCCAGAACATGGTTCACTTACTGCCAGTTAATACTATGAGCCAACTGGCATGATCAAAGGAACTCAGTGCCAACTATTTTTTGGCCATTATCACCAAGGGCTTACAGGGCTGTGTTAGTTTATGGGAGCCTTGCCATTGATCTCCCCTTCCAAACAATGCCAATGTAAGAATTTTCTATAGACTACACAACGGTTGGAATGCATGTGAAAACCAACTGATACAGGGAACACAACAGTATTAGGAGACCAGCAGTAGTTCTTCGAGTGCTTGCTTATGTCCATTCCGTCTAGGTGTGCGCGCGCCCCGTGCACAAATTCTGGAAGCTTTTTGCCCTTAGCAGTACCCGTTAGGCCAGCAGGGGAGCCCCCTGGAGTGGTGCCAGTATATCCCAGCATATAATCCCCTGCTGGCCTTCCACCCCCTCAGTTCCTTCTTTCTGCCTGGGACAGTTGCTGGAATGCTCTGCTTGCCTTTCCAAGTGCACCCTTAGCTTTCTTATGTAAATAGTTTCTCCTTAGGAGTAGTTAGCAGTTAATTGTTAGTAGATAGTGATTAGATAGCGTTGATAGTAGTTTCCCCCTTCCCTCTGCCAGGAGGGCATGCTAGGGCCCCAGGGCTTCATACCCTGTCAACAGTACTCCAAACCCATGCTTCTTGGAGATCCACATACAAATTGTTTGAAGTGCCTCTGTGAGAGCCATTTAACTAATGCCTGCAAGATCTGCAGGTCCCTTAAGCCTCATACGCAAAGGGAGAGAGACTCCAGGCTTAAGCTCCTCTTAATGGAGTTGGCACTTCAACTCCCTGTGCTGGAGCTGGCACTGTCCATAAGGAGCGCACTGGCGTCAACTAGAGAGACAGAGGGGGCTCCAAGGCACGCAGTGGCTTCCTGGTACCGATCGGCACCGAGGCACCTATCTCATTCACCAGCGCCGTCAACTAGTAAACGGGCGCGAAGTGAAAGGTCGCCGCGAAAGCAGGACCAGAGTACCTTCCCCTGGGAGCCAGTGCTTCAACGGAGGAGCCCGGTAGGATCGGGAGACCA
Source organism: Pelodiscus sinensis (assembly GCF_052426305.1). Lineage (NCBI taxonomy): Eukaryota > Metazoa > Chordata > Testudines > Trionychidae > Pelodiscus > Pelodiscus sinensis. The sequence continues at coordinate 29,277,548 of NC_143059.1, read as the reverse complement.
AGGGGGCTGGGACCTGTCCCTGGAGGTGGTCCGGAGGCCATCCACGCCAGAGACGTTCTCTGCAGCCCAGGAGTTGATAGAGCTCACGGCCTCCCCAGGCCTGGCACTGCGCGGCACGGAGGAGCACAAGGGCCACGAGACCCATGTGCCTAAACTGGCCCCAGCACCGCAGCTGGCACCACCCAGACCATCACCCAGGCAAAACCTGGGCTCGGCACCGTCGGCACCGCTGTCCCTGGTGCAGGAGGCTCCATGGAGGAGGGTGCCTCTTCCCACTGAGTTGGCACTGAGCACTCCGGTACAGGAGTTCCCTGCCATGCCGCCCCGCCAGTGTTGCCTGTAACCCATAGAGGGAAACCGGTTGCAATGGCTCACCATGCGGCACAGGGGGAAGAAGGGTCTTCTGCACCACCATGGTCGGCATCGAAATACTCTTCGGAGTCCGATGCAGAGTCTCTGGTCTCATCAGCCTCTTCTCAACGGTTGGCTGCATCTAGGGTCTCTCGCTCGTCCCGTAGGTCGGCGCACTGCTCCAGGTCGGGTCACCGGTCTTTGTCTTAGCACCGCTCGGGGCATCGCAGCCCACCCATGGTCCAGACGTGGCCCACCCTCCCCACCAGTGGCAGCCGCCTATGCAGTGGCCCTTCTGGACACTGTGGGCCTATGATCAGGTGCAAGGCCCTGACCCATCGAGACCAGGGTCCGTAGCGACCTTGGTGCGCTCTAGCCATAGGTCTGTCCCCTCGGTCAGCCTGCTCACCAGGGACCTGGGCTCAGATACTAGAACCAGCCCCCTGGAGTCAAGGGATGAATCGGCTGAACCACCCCATCAACCTTTTCCAGCAGGCCCTGAGCAGAGCCCTGGCCCCAGGACTGAGCCTGTCGCCATGGTTATGGTTCAACCCCAGCTGCTGGAGTCCTCGTCCTCATCACTGGATAAGGCCTTAGCAGATCCATCTCCGGGCATGCCTACAATGGACATGTGAGCCCATCAGGACCTCCTCAGGCACCTCGCTCAGAACTTGGGGATACAGGCAGAGGAGGTTAAGGAGGAGGAGGAGGACCCGATGGAGGACATTCTTACGGCTGACGCCCCGGCTAAGATCGCCCTCCCTCTGAATAAAACGGTGGCAAAGATAGCCAAGACCTTATGGCAGACACCGGCCTCCATTCCCCTGACACAAAAAGGGGTTGAGGAGGTATTTTGTGCCCCAGTCCAGGCATGAGCATCTCTTCGCACATCCACCACAGGGTTCAGGAGTGGCTCAGGCGGCTTGCCAGAGGGAGGTGCAGGGGCAGTAGGGCCCTGCTCTGAAGAGTAAGGAGCCAAAGAAGTTGAACCTGCTGGGATGGAAGGCATATGCTACGGCGGGCCTACAACTGAGGATCACAAACCAGCAATTGATGCTCAGCCGGTATGCATACAATGCTTGGGTGGCAGTGGATAAATTCAAGGACCAGCTGCCCCAAGCTTCCCAGTGGAAGTTTGCCGCTTTTATGGAAGAAGGAAGAATAGTCGCGCGAACAGGCCGCCCTGGATGCTGTGGACTCGGCAGCTTGGGTCATGGCCACGGGCATTGTTATGTGTAGGTGCTCATGGCTCCAGATCTCTGGCATACCGCAGGCGGTCCAGGTGACGTTGCAGGACCTCCCCTTCAAGGGCTCTGGGTTGTTCTCGGAGCAAACAGACAACAATCTACACATCCTTACAGACTCCAGGGCCACCCTAAAATCCCTGGGCATCCACAGCCGGCCCTGCAGTGGTGTCCACTTAGCCTCTCTGTGGCCTCTCGTTATCAGCAAGGGCCACGGTTTGATAGTAGGAGGAGGTCTAGGGCTCCCACAGCTAGGGGGAAAAGAAAGAGATCACGGGATCCTCCTGACCAGAACCCCGGACCCTCCAATAAGTCCCAAGGGCCTGGGCTGGCCTTTTGAAGATGTGCCCGAGGACAGAGTTCCAGTCACTCCCATAGATCGACTCTTTTGCCAGAGGCTATCCCCTTTTTACCAGACCTGCTGCGCTATCACCATAGATTGTTGGGTACTGGACACAGTACAGAGTACTCTATCCCATTCCTTTCTTCCCCACCCTCCCATCCCCCTTCCCTGTCCTTTTTCGGGGACCCCTCTCATGAGACCCTGTTCAGGCAGGAGGTCTCCATTCTACTTTCTCTAGGGTGGTAGAGGAAGTCCCCCTGTCCCTCCAGGGAAGTGGCTTTTAGTCCTGCTATTTCCTGATCCCAAAATCCAAGGGGGGTCTCCGCCCCATCCTGGGCCTAACGGGGCTCAACGTCTTCTTAAGAAAGTCAAAATTCAGGATGGTGATGCTAGTCTCCATCATCTCCTCCCTTGATCTAGGAGACTGGTATGCCACCCTTGATTTGAAGGACGCATACTTCCACATCTCAGTTGTTCCCGCAGGAAATACCTTTGGTTTACCAGTGCATGGCAGTAGTGCCGGCATTCCTTTGAAGGAAGGGACTGCATGTTTACCCTTACCTAGACGACTGGCTGATTAGGGGCCAGTCGAAGGACCAACTTTTGTCTGACATCAACCTAGCCAGGGAAACATTCTTAGGGTTGGGGCTCATACTGAATGAAGAGAAGTCCACCCTTACTCCAACCCAAGTGATAGAGTTTGTGGGGGCACATTTGGACGCAACATGTGGCAGGGCGTCCCTCCCACGTCCATGGTTCCTCTCCCTGGACGACATCATTCATGGCCTCCAGGCTTCCCCCATGACCACGGTGCGGAACTGCATGAGGCTTTTGGGTTACATGGAGGCATGCATGTATCTGGTGCGCTACGTCAGGCTCCACCTCAGGCCTCTCCAGAATTGGCTGTCAACGGTTTACAGGCCAGCCTACGACCATATCAATCTAGTCCCTCCCACGATCCTATCAACCCTGAACTGGTGGCTGAGGAACTCCAAAGTATGCGAAGAGGTCCTGTTCCACCACCCCACCCTTACAGTCCAGCTGGTGACCAATGCGTCCAACGCAGGATGGGGTGCCCACCTGGTGGATCTTCGTATGGAAGGTACGTGGTCGGGGGCAGAGAGGAACCTGCACATCAATGTCAAGGAGCTGAGGGCGGTTTGGCTGGCTTGTCAGACATTTATGCCCCAGCTACGGGGGAAGTGTGTATCTGTTCTCACGGACAACATGACAGCGACGTACTACATCAACTGTCAAGGTGATGTTCACTTCTCCCCCCCCTTGCCACGAGTTTCTAGCCCTCTGGGATCTGTGCATTGCACAGAGGGTTCATTTGCAGGCCACTTACCTGCCGGGGTCATGCAACACCCTGGCGGACTGGTTCAGTCGGACCTTTACGGCCCACGAATGGTCGTTCAAGGGGAAGGTGGTAGTGTTATACCAATAAAAGCAAGCAGGATCTTATGAGGGGGATAAGGCAAAAAGCCACATTTATTGTAAAGATAATAATAAAAAAATAAAGAAAAGATAGAAGCAAACAACGTTGTTTAACTACTTATTCCTAACACTACTTAAACCCTTATACACTTTTATATATATATATATATATATATATATATATATATATATATATATATATATATATATATATATATATAACCATTCATTCATACATCCATTCATTCAAGTTCTGTGTATAGTTACCAGCCTGGAAGTTGCTTGTGACAGAATACTGGCCAGGTACTTTGTACACAAGTGATGGTAGTGGGGAGCGAAGTCCTGATCAGATGCGCATCTGAAGCTCCTGGTAGGCTGGCAGCAGAACCTTGGACTCTGATTCCATAGTTTTTTAGTCCAGTTCTTATAGGAATTTTTTCCTATGCCAGTCTATGGAAATTGCTGCATCATGCTGATGTCTCCAGGGTGGCTGCCAGGTGCTCGTCAGTGATCTTATTGGGTGGACCTCCAGTACTTGGTTTTCTCCACTTGACACCTTTTGGTTGCACTGGCACCTGACGCCTTCTTCAGCCCTTTGTTGCTGTATTCTCAGGCTGGCACCTCTCAGAACCATTTATTCATCGTCCAAGCACTCTCTCATACATTCATACAGTATTTTGTATAATAATAAAAGTTGTAGTTACAAAAGTTTCTGGGTGGTATTGCTTAAAACATTCTCTGAGTGCTGAGTAAAGTTACAATGTTTTAAAGAGAACAGGCGTCAATTATGTAACAATGCCCTTAGTCAATTACAGGGGTTGGCTCCCATAGCAGAGTTAGTGGCTTGACAATGCATTGTTACAATGTATCTCTGCAATGTTAATTTCAAGCAGCCCCTTGCACAAACTTGAGCATGCCCTGGAGCACAGAGGGGGGGCTGTTTCTGGCTACATAGGATTACATTCTTAACAGTTCTAAGTTATATGACCTAATACATTATATTCTAAAGGGGCAATAATAATAATAAATCTAAACATTTAACAATCTGAACAAATAATAATAATAAGAAGAAGAATTAATAATAAATTTAAAACACTTTAAGTTGTGGGGAACAAATTATGGGGGGTCACTTCCATTTGGAGGAATCATTTTCAATACATGAATATGTTATCCCTACACTAGACCCCCTCTTCTGCAGGTGGGGAACTCCCCTAGTAGATCTGCTCACGACCCTTGCCAACAGAAAGTGCCCCAGGTTCTTTTCGTACAGGGGTCAAGGCAGGGGGTCTGTGGGAGATGTCCTTGTGGGAACATGGCCAGCGGGCCTGCATATGCCTTCCCTCCCTTCCCCTTGATCCATGATGTGCTCATGAAGGTTAGGCAGGGCGGGGCTACACTCATTCTCATAACCCCAGACTGGCCCCGGCAACATTGGTACACGACTCTGGTGTCCCTTTTGAGCGCAGATCCTGTCTCCCTGCTGATGATCCTGGACTTCCTAATGCAGGAGCTTGACCAGGGTTGGCTGTGCCACCCGAACCTCAAATCCCTCCACCTCCAGGCTTGGATGATCAGTGGCTGCGGGGGGGAGGGGGAACTCCTTTGCTCAGACTGGGTAAGGAAGGTACTCATGGAAGATAGGAAACCCTCCACTAGATCCTCCTACCTAGCCAAATGGAAGAGGTTTTCCATTTGGATCAGTCAGAAAGGGGTGGCCCCGGAAAGGGCCCCTATTCCCCTTATTTTGGACTACCTTCTTGACCTCCGGGGCCAAGGGCTGTCCACCTCATCGATTAGAGTACACTTGGTGGCCATTACAGCCTTCCACCAGGGGGAAGGGCAAGAGGTCGCTCTTTGCGCAGGATATGGTGAAACACTTCCTGAAGGGATTGGACAGGTTATATCCCCACGTGCGTTGGCCAGTGCCGCGGTGGGATTTGAACCTGGTGCTGCGGGGGCTCATGTGCCCACCGTTAGAGCCGTTGGCTACGTGTTCTCTCTCCCACCTCTCATGGAAGGTAGTGTTTCTGGTGGCCATTACCTCAGCCAGGAGGGTTTCTGAGCCGCGCGCCCTCTTCTCAGAACCCCTGTACACAGTGATTTTGAGGGACGAGGTGACGATGTGCCCCCACCCAGCTTTCCTCCCTAAGGTAGTTTCCCTGTTCCACATGTCCCAGGAGATTTTCCTGCCAGTGTTCTATCCAAAGCTACATGCGGATGAGAAAGAGAGGGCACTCCACTCACTGGACGTTAGGAGGGCTCTCGCCTTTTATTTAGACAGGACGCAGTCGTTTTGCAAGTCCACTCAGTTGTTTGTCTCCATAGCAGACAAGATGAATGGTTCCCCTGTTCAGCTCAGTGTCTTTCATCATGGATTACATCGTGTATCAAGACCTGTTATGATCTTAGAGGGAGGGTGGCCCCTCCTATTACGGCCCACTCGCCTAGGGCCCAGGCCTCCTCCATGGCCTTCCTAGCTCAGGTGCTGGTCGTGGACATATGTAGGGTGGCCACCTGGTCCTTGGCCCACACCTTCACCAAGCATTATGCCATCACACAACAAGCTAGTCAGGATGCAGTGGTAGGTCAGGCAGTGCTTCAGTCCGTTTCACTCTAGGTTCCGACCCCGCCTCGTTAGGGGTTTGCTTGGAATCACCTAGACAGAATGGACATAAGAAAAGCACTTGAAGAAGAAAAGACCGTTACTTACCTCATAACTGTTGTTCTTTGAGATGTGTTGCTTATGTCCATTCCGATCCCGCCCACCTCCACCTTCATCGGAATCTCCAGCAAGAAGGAACTGAGGCAGTGGAGGGCCATGCTAGGATATACCGGCACCACTCCGGGGGCTCCCCTGCTGGCCCAACAGGTACTGCTAAGGGCAAAAAGCTTCCGGAACTTGTGCATGGGGCGCGTACACACAGAGACAGAATGGACATAAGCAACACATCTCAAAGAACAACAGTTACGAGGTAAGTAACCATCTGTTCTCAGTGTTTGCAGCTATCGATAATATCTCCCTTTTATGGATTTTGGTCCTCTTTGGGCTACAGACACAGAGGGAACTTCTTTGTCTCCCATCTCCAAAGAACCCCATGGAGGGTGATGTTGGCACTTGTCTTACCAAGTCAGCTGGATATTTGGTTACCATATTTGAAATAACAAAGGATAAACACTGACCCTTGGGCAGTTACCGGAGTATCTGTATTTCCAAGTTGCCAGGTCTTCTGTCCCCCAGTTTACTGTATTTAAAACTAGGTGTTAAATTCTTATTTCTCATTGCTTATGGTAACCTTTAGGATTCTTAAAACCAAATTGCATTTTCATTCGATCATTTTGTTTCCTGCGTTGTCATGCATATTGATTTATGCTGCTGCATCAGAGATGGGCATCTGATGCTGTTTTCCTGTTTTTCTTTTGCCTTGAAAAGCCGAAATAATTACACAGATTTTGAAATTGCACAGATGATGTGGAGGAAAGAGAGTCTGAGACCAAGAGGGACAAAATGTGGGTCTTTTACTAAATTAATTGGTCATTCTGTGTAGAATAAGACTGTATCTGCATTTTTATGATGCCATAGTCTGTTTCCCTCCAGCAGGTGTGGCAGAACTGGTGTGTCTCATGTGTGGCCCAGCTCTGGCATAACAAGAGGGAAGGCCTTTTAACCTTATAGAAATGTAATCCTCAATGAATAGTCAACACCTAACAATGCCTATGTGCTCCCTGTGCATGAGAAGAACGGAGAGATGGACCACTTTGTGTTTTTTGTTCTTCACAGACAATGGCCCTACAGGAAACAGGAGGACTGGGACAGCCACTGTGCACATCACTGTACTAGATGTTAATGACAATCGGCCTATCTTCCTTCAGAGCAGTTATGAGGCCAGTGTACCTGAAAACCTCCCAGACTCCAGCAGCATAGTGCAGGCACGTATCCCTCCTGTTCACCAGGCTCCAAAGGAAATGTGTGACTGTGTAAAATGGAATCTCCTCTCCCTTCCATCTTGCCACATTCCAACTGTTAGCTGGAAAGACACAGTTGTATAGAACTTAACAGATCTTTCCACCTCTGGCTATGGTCCATTTCCCTGCCAGTCTAGGATTATTCAATACTTTACACTTGCTACCCAGTCCTTCCTCTCTTTTCATGGACCAAAAACAGAGCGCCAGAGAGGCTGGGAAAAAGGAAGCTGGGCAAGTGAAAATAAGTAGAGACAGGGAATGGGAGGGAACCCGGGAAGAGAAAAAACAGGAAACTGCTTCACCCCACTTCTTGAGAAAACAATCTCTGTGTGAGAGAGTCTCTTCCTTTCTCTTTCTTTGGCTTTTCTTCTCTTTCCCACCCAGCTGGCGTTCTGTATGGTATATGTGACTAAGGACTCAGCAGCAGCAGCGCTGCACTCTGCAAGTTTCCATTCTGCTTGGGGAAAGTAACATTTTCCATGGTGGGGAGAGAAAGGAGACAGTCCTCAATAGCAGGCAGCTAGTGCCCCAGAACAGAGGCGCTTTCATTGTGACACTGGCTGAGGCTGCAACGTCCTTTCTCTCCTCTCAGTGAGCTAAGAGGCTGAAAGGCCACAGCAGTCTTCAAAGAGAGAGTGAAAGTTTGGAGTCTCATTTTTATTTTTATTTCCCCTTTGGAACTAGCCTCAGTAGAGCTGAATGAGCCAGGAATAAATGCATGTATTCACTTAGCCTCTGAGGGTTTCCAATGTTTTCTGGAGCAGACGCCAAGGAATATTTGCAGTATACTTTGTGAGGCCTTCTTATGTTTTGAATGCATCTCTTAGAGCTGGAAAAGGAGCAGTGAGGTGACAGGGCTTTGTCCCTGTCATGTGGAGAGGGAAATGGCAAAGTGATTCACTGGAAAAAAAAATTGAGCCTTTCACTTGTTGGTCTCTTGTTAAATCCCGCCCAGATCAGCAACAAAATTGTCGTCTGTGAAAGGTTTTTGGTGTGAGCTGTTCCTAGTGGATATAAGAGCCTACAGAAAAAAAAATTACCACAAGTCGTATTCTTTGTTGTCTGAATTTCAGCTTTTTATGTGCTTGGTTCTGGGTTGTGCTGAATAACTTTGCTGCACCTTAGCTATGCTGGAGTGTTATTTCTCATGTGGGTAGTTTTTAAATTAGGCCAGTATATCAGTAGGATCCCTTTTTATTCTGTGAATATACTGTACATCTAAATACATAAGTAGAAAATCTGAGGACTGAACAGGCCTGGAGACTAGGCTGCTCTTTTACCTTAGAGCCAATCTCTCCAAGTCAAGGCCCAGTCACATTGCCAGGGCACCATGGGAAGAAGTACCAGGCTCTGTTGCTGCCTGCTCTCTGGATTCTTTTGGGTCCTTGCTCTCCAGGCTGTCAATTCAGCTCCACATGTAGAGGCAAACTTTTAAAAGGTATAATCAGTCAAAACTGCATGACTGGAGTTTTTTACTTCCATAGGCAAAAGAGAGATTGCAAAGCACATGTAATTGTTGTCATTATTCCATCAGGGCAATCTTAATTAGGGTGGTGGTGACGTGGACACCTGTCACTCCCAAGTGCTTATGGGTGAGGACGAAAACTTCCCTCTCTTGAGTGTGTGTCCATGTACACCTGCAGACTCCTCTTCAATCTCTCATTTCCAGGCAAAAAGCTAAAAATTATAGTTATGCACTCAGAACCCATGAAGCTTTCTCATGTCCTGTTCTGATGTTAGGGCTGGCTGGGCGGGAAACCAGCCCCAGTGAAGTTAGAGCAGCTTAACTTCCCGGAACTGGGGATTGTTCTGCTGGCTCTGGATTTCTAAAGTGCATTGTGTTCCATCTCGGCTCTGCTGTACTGGCCAGACCTCTATAGGAGGAAGTAAGAAGCAGGTGGTGTAAAGCTCACTGGGCAAGATTTGCACAGCTGAGAATTCTCCCATGCAAGGAGAATCTGCAGTTTCCCACATTGGCCTGACTTAGGGTTTCTTTTGTGTCACTTTGGGAGCACAAAGCAATCTTGGTGGGTGCCAATGGCTTTCCCTCCAACTTTGTAAACAGCCTTGTAACTTTCTGCTTTGGGATGATGTAGTGATGCTGTTCAGACCCCCTAAATTCAGGTAGGCTGCACAATCCCAATAAGCAACCCTGTTTTCAGTCATTTGATGGATTTGCTCTGGATGAGCATAGGCTGATCATGCTAATAACTTCAAAATGTGTGTTTTAATTGTTTTTTTTTCCTATTTAGACTTGCCAGGCCCCTTAGCTCCTTTTGATGAGTTTTAAAGAAAAATATGAGCAAATCAAAAGATGTTTTTCCATTAGAAGGAACATCCATGTTTGACAATTGGCCTGTGTTTAGGCAGAAACTTTTTTGATTGCCTGTCTTTTGATTCTAACATAGTATAGAGCAACACAATAATAACTATGAAATAAAACTGAAATTATAGACATGGCTTCCCCACAAAGGACAATACAATGTTTTCTAAAATGCTCCCTGAAATGAAATGCACCTGAAAGTCTGGAAAGGAAGGGTAGTGTAACCTAGAGAATTTGGCAGTAAAATATTCTTTAATGACCTTCCAGGAACGTTAGTTTTCCCTGAAATAAAATGTAAGAGAAATGAAATTCATTAAACTGGGTAAATGATGTCAGAGTAAATGATATAAACAGTGTATTTTAGTTTACTGAGTAAATTAAGGAAAATGCATTCTCCTCTCCCTTCGTCTTTCCCATGGTTTTCATTGTGTATCATGAACCCTTAGGGCTAAATGAGAATCTTGCAGTTCCCATTGTTGTCAAGGTTGTGGATATAAAGAAGGCTTCTCTATTGTTCTAATGGGAGCTGCTAGGCGCTGAGCACTTCTGAAAATATGCCCGCTTCATTGAAGTGCCTAAATGGGAGTTGTTGGGTGTAAAACTTTGGGGAAAACCTGGCCTTAATATACTGTGTTGTTTTTAGTTATACTGCTTTTGTTAAGACTGCCTTTGTAAAAGGGAATGCAGATAACCAGGCCAGTCCTAGGTCCCTCACAGCAGAAATTGCACAGCCTCTTTCCACCTCGCCAGTGATTGAAACCCTCAAAAGGGCCTTTCAGTACATTCACAAATATGTTTACCTGATCCTGCTGCTTTATTCATTGATGCAGTTTTTCAGTGCGGGTTTGTGGAGTTGAAGATTACACACAAACTTAGAACAACTCATGGATTATACCATTGGGAAGAGTACATAGGTATTATATGGTAAACAGAGGGTCATGCAGTAGAGCCTATTCAGCACACACCTGTTTAGGAATAGGCCAGCGGAGAGAATACATTTTCCGTGCACAAATTCCAAACCATTCCAGAATGATAATGAGACCTCAGATCCATGATAAATCCGCTAAAAGAATACAATTATAAGGGCAATAAAATGTAAAATACAATAGAAAACATAAAGGAATACATCTGATTAAAAGAAATACACATTACTTTATACCACACTTGTGTATTATATTAACCCTGTGTCACTTATCCTAGAAGCAGTGTTTGTTGTGCCTGAGAGGTTATGATTTGTTGCCCAAGTCATTTGTTACAAGTGTTACATGACTTACCCAATGTTCTTCAAAAGAAACCAAGCAGCACCTTATGAGCTGTGTGTTTAAGCTTCTCGTGGATGTCATTTGGACCTACCCATTTCAGACCAGGAAACAGGAGCCCTGAATATGTACTCCACACAGATAGTAAAACTGAAGTACCACAATTTCAATTCCTCTTCCACCTGGACCTAAGCTCCATTTTCCACCCCATTCTAGAAAGGGGAATCATTAGTGGTTAAAAGATAAAAGATCACAGGGACTGTAGTATTAGAAATTCTCAAGACCTCCAACAGAAGTGCTTAGAATAGCACTTATTTAGCTTTCCTTACTAATATTAAAGGCTAGTGCTTAATGCAGATGGTGAAAATCAGTGAGTCCTCAAAATATTTTAATTTGGTGTATTTGGACAGGTGGGGGTATTGTTAACAGAGCTCCCTAATTTCTGTGCCCTAGAGAGGGATCCAGTATTCCCTCTAGTTTTTTTCCCTTCTTTGTCTTCTCCCTTACAATGCCCTTCATCACAAAGGGAGATTGAACAGCACTGTTTGGAGCCCAGCAGTGTGCTTTGGGGTGCAATAAGTCCTTTTGTCACCGAGTGTGGGAGAGTCACCAGGCCCTGCACCCCCGTCCGCAACCAGATGTGACTCTCAGCCAGAAAATAGAACAGAAGGTTTATTCGTTGACAGGGACACAGCCTGGCATGGACTCATTGTTACAGGAACTAGGAGGAGTCAGCACAATCCATCCTGGGAATAGGGGGGCCCAGAGCCAGGGCCCCTGCCCTGGCCCCCAAGCCAGTTGGCTCTCTTCTCCCCCAGCTAGCTGAAAACTAACTCTCACACCCAGCAACTGCTCACAGCCCTACAGGCTTCCCTGCCTCCTGCTTTGTTCAGATTCCTGGGCAAAGTATCACTTGACTGAATCCTCTACCTAGTTCAGGTGTCAGGCCAGGCCTGGGCCATTCCCAACGTGCCTCCCCTCAGGAGTTCTCCCCCAGAGATCCCATCCCTAACTGGGCCCTGCACACACAGGCACACACACAGTCACTGCAGATCAGCATAGGATAGTAGGAATCACATAAAGCACAACAAAGCAAACAGTGAATGCAAAACTGGAGTGAACACAGGACTACAAGAGTAGACAAAATCCCCACAACGTCACACCTTGTTTTAAAATGGCACCTGTGTTGTGGGTGAGGTTTATAGGACATTGTTTCCAAGAAAACATCCAGACTCACACAAAACAGCATGTTATGTTGTTGCCCACGGTGGCAGTGATATATCTCAGCACTGTGGGGTGACATTGATGGGGGAAGAGGTCACACTGTGGCTGAGCATCAGGTCATGACCCATTTCTCCCAGGGAACAAACTTTAAAATGGTGGCAGCCCATGTGCCACTTTTGAATTGGTCAGTGCTCAGTGTTTGAAGGGAGATCTGGTCTGAACGCAACACCTGTAGTGCACTTCCTCCTACCACCTACTTGCAGATTGAATACAATGCATTACATTGGGTCTGCTTCCCTCCACCTTACTGGCTCAGTGCATACAGAGTGAACCGAACCCACCACTTAGCCTCTGTTCCACCCCTGGCTAATCAGGACCTTGTACTACTTCATACATAAAACAGCTGGGTTGAGGGTTTTTGTGTGACTTTGCCAAAATCTTTGAGAATTAATTAATTAAGAGTTGTAATGACTAAGGTCTAGTCTACACAAGGAAATTAGGGCAGTGTAACTATGTTGCCCGCAAATAACAAACTTAAACCAACCTAACCCCTGGCCCTAGGCACTATTGGACCAATGGGAGAATTCTCCCATCAACCTAGCTACTGCCACTCTGAGGGACATAGTACCTATGCCAATGGGAGAACCCTCCTGTTGTAGTAGGTAGTGTCTTCACTGATGCCCTATAGTATTGCAGCTGCAGAGGTGTTATGGTATGTATGTAGCAATACCTTAATGCTTCTGTTTGTGAAGAGATGGCAGATATTTTAACATCAGTGTTAAAGTATCCTTGGCCTTTATACTAAAGGAGATAGTGGAAAAACTTAAAATTACACAAAATTGGAGAAATAGACACTTAAATTCCAGGGAGACACTTTCCAAGGGGCTTTACAATTTGTGATGCCTTCTGTCAGATGCTTTCCCTTATGGCACTTGTTAGTTCCTGATTGCAGGGTCCCAAGAAACAATACCACATTGGTATAATCTGGTTCTATCAGCTGGTCTTTACAAACTTCATGCTCCAAACTTGTGGGCTGTGGGAATCCTTTAGATATTTCCATAGTCACAGGAATCACTGCTTCTCTACTCTCCCCAGCTCTTCATCCTGATCCTGTGTTCCACAGAGTGGCATTGGGCAATTTGAGATCTCATTGATAGCCGTGAATGGGGATGCTGTGCAATGAGGTGAATTGGTTTTTGCAGCTGAAGAGTGGGGAAACAGCTGTCACATTTTAGTGGACTCCATGAAGTCTGAGTCCTGGGGGGCTGGTGGCGTCCTTGAGCAGGTCCAATGGTGCTGGGAGACTGGCTGGGTCCGCCTGAAGCTGGTTATGGAACGCCTTAGGGAGCCCAGCCGCTTCCAAAACCTTAACTGTGGTTCACTGGCATCCTCTGGGTGGTAGGGCATGCACTCATGTGGCCCATAGCGGGCCTGGTCAAGTGCTGCTGGTTTGCAGAGAGTGACAAAGATGAGACAGGTAGCCAGGAGGAGGAAGATGCAGATAAGTGCGATGATAATATGCAAAGGATCTGGCTTCTCCCCTGTGGGCACAGGACTTAATGGGACCAACTGTGTGGTGTTTACAAGAAATCCAAGTATTCTAGGTGTTGGAGAGGTCTCGTTCCCAACATCATCTGTGTTCATCTTTCCTGCAATGCACAACATTAAAAGAAATAAGGTGATTTAAGCTATTACCATATAGAAGCTGTTCCGCAGCTGTTGTAAAATTGACTGCTGGCCTCAGTCCATAGAGGTATGAACATCACCAAAACCACCCTCATGGCTGATGCCAGTCGGCAGTGATGTGGCCCTCCAACATCAGCAAAGACAAGTACAATTTGGGATTCGATATGGGATGACCCTCTTATCCTTAGAGGATGGTTCCTCCAGAACTGGGCTGAGGCATATCAGTGGGCCAGTGTGTGTGATTCATGTCTTACACATGTTCCTTGGATAAAGTAAAGACTTCAGTTCACCAGGCTGCCAACCCAGCACCTTCATCATCAGTACTAAAATACATCTGAAAACATGATACAGGACTGGCCCCAATAAAAGTGAGGGTAGCTGAAGCTTCCATAAAGCCCATCATTACACAGGCAACCTCTTTGCATTCCGCTCATAATTCTGATGCCTTCCAACAAGCAACTGACATTTTATTTTTAATAAATTGAATGACCTGGCTGATAGTCCAAAGTTCGGACTCTCTAGAAATGAAGTACGGGCTGCAAGCCTGTGACATGAGATTATGGAACTCTTTGTTCTAATACACCAGCAGGGACAGTGCATCAAAAGAGACCCTGTTGTGGGATTTAGGTCTATTAAATACAGTTTCTGTGCACTGAACTAAAATACGTGATATAAAGCAACAGAGCCCCCTGACAAATCTGTTAAAGAGAATATATACCCACAAATTGATTTATGGAACAAAACACACTATCCTTCTTGTCCTGAGTAATTAGCATACCGTAACTCTAGTGCTGCTTGAAACTTGACAGGAGGTGACCTTTCTTTCAGGGACTGTGTCTTTACCATCCCCATGAAAATCTGTCCTGGTTTGGCCATGTTATAAGCCTTTCAAAAAATCATAGCAAATATCTGTGAAACCCGTGACACTATGATTAGGAAAAACTTAAAAAACAACGAATGGGCCTGATATGTTCATGATACCATCTACATTTTTATTAGTATCTAAGGTTCTATTGTTTAAGTTTTTTAAGTTGTAAACTAGCATGGTTACGCCTCTGAGACTTGAGTAGGAAAAATACAGGTTGGACCTCCTTAGTCTGGCACCCTTGGGACCTGACCAGTCCCAGATGAGGGATTTTGCCAGACCAAGGGAGGTCATTTCTGGGCCCACCCCTGTCACCCCCACTGCCAGTCATGGCTTTGCTGCTGGCTTCCCAGCCAGCTTCCTGCTGCCACTGGCCCCTTCTCACACAGGGCTCCCAGCCCTACTATGGCAGCCCCACTGCCAGCACGCAGTCCCACTGCCAGGCTCCATCCCCTGTGGGACAGCGCCCCCTGCTGGGGTCCAGTTGTGCCACCAGGCGACAAGACCTGCTTGGACTTCAGCCTTGCTGCCTTCCAGCCTTACCAGGCAACTCCACCGGTGACAGTGGGGCTGCTGGGCTTTTTGCTGCACCCCGCCACCAGGCAGTCTGCGGTCAGGTTCAACCTGTACTCTGCTGCATATTTCCACAGAGATTGAATCACTATTACAGAATATTTCCTATGAAAACATTCTAAGTATTAGACTGGCATAATGTGCAATCAAAACATTTTAAACACACGAAAATATAAGAAAACACAATTTTAAAATTATCTATAAAGCTTTAAAGCAGATCTATTAATTATAATAAAAAGACAACAGCATTTACACACACATACCACATACTCAGTCTTTAAGCAATCATGTTATATTCCAGCATTAATACTTAATCAACTAGTCCCTAAAAAGACTTGTGGCTGATGGTGCCTGTTTAATATGATGAACATATGGTGAGGGATCAGACTTAACATTCAATGTGCACAGCTATAATTCAGTCCCCCTGTGACACTGTATCACGATCTCAGTCCCCTGGCGCTCAGAACTCATGGATCTCTGCTTAGCCCCATTTATCTTACTAAATGTCAGGTCAGAGCTGTGTCAGTTCCCCCTTCTATCAATAGGATACTTTTTCCAGGTTGGTAAGATGTTTGCTTTTGTTTCAGCCTCTGTTCTTCCCACATCTTCAGTGCAAATGTTTTTCATGGTAAAAATATGAAAACTTTCCAGACTTCACACCCCTCACCCTGGCATTACCGCAATGCTACCACAACTCTTCTGGAGGAGTGGCTGAAGGCCCCCTTTTGGATTCACCGGCATTATTGTCAGTGTTCACTGGAGTGTGACCAAAGCACTCCTTTCACATGGCTTCAGAGGCAATTCCATTCCTAACCATCCAGGAAAATAAGCGAGGTTTTGAGTCATTTCTTTTTTCCACTTACTGAGTCATTTGGGAGTAATTTTGATTTCTAGAGGGGAATTCTCAGCATGAATCACAGAGTTCTGGCTGACATGAACACTACTTAGTCTTGCCAGCTCTTTTCATTGCAAGTCTTGCAGTATTTGGTGTTTTCTCTTAAGGATTCAGTCCCTGAGTTCAAGTCATTGTATGAAAATTTCAGCTTTCACCATTACAAAGCCAAGCTTGAAAATGTGAACCTACATTTAGCACAGAGGTTCAAAAAACTGAAGACAAAAAAATAGATTTTAAGCCAATTTCATTTTTGGAGAACTGTCTCATGAGCTTTAAATTCTTGGGGTCAGTAGTATGAGATGCTCCACTGTCAATATCCAGTCATTCAGGAAGAGAATACATTAAGGGATTTGCAAACATCTGTCACTTTATGGGCCATATTTTTCTGTGGGCCATATTTTCTCTTGGTTATATCCAATGTTCTTATAACTCCATTGACTTGAATTGAGATACTCTAAATTTACACTGCTGCAATTGCAGGCATTTGGCCATTGGGCTCTGAACTAAAGAGTGGAATCTCTTTGATAAACCAGACAACTTTCTGCACTGTATTGTCATTATGTCTGTCATTTTGTTTTTCTCTACTTCTCAGATTCCCCCGATTTAATGTCCACTATTGTTTTCCTGAGACAATGTATTGATTTCCCTTCTCCCACCAAGCCTGTTGAATGCTCATCCTAATCCAAAAATAAACTAAAACAGACTTGCAAGTCTGAGAAGAAACATTTCTGCTCTCTTTCTGCAGACCCTTTCCCTTAATTGCTTGCACCTGGCAACTCCCTCATCCCTTCCCCAGTTGTTTGCCCATCTCTTTCTTACTGAGATGGTGTTGCCAGAGCCTGTACTCCACACTGAGTTGGCACAGGGAACTGCTGTGCGGTACCCACTAGTAAAGGACTTTCCATGTTACTGGCTGTCTGGAACTTCCCCAGTAAGGCCCACGTTAAGTGGGACCCTGTGCTACTACACAGTCAAAGGCCTTCATCAATTAACTGTTCAGTCCAGGGGGAAATGATGGCTCTGTACAGACTCATTCAGGCCAGCACTGCAGCTAGCAATTTGAAATTAGTTTTATGCTACTGCTGAGCAAATTGTGCCTGATATATATTTAAAATTGGCATCTATCCACTTGAATTGAAATTAGGATTCAATTCAGCCACATACGCAACTAGAGGTGGCAAATTTAGAATTTAATTTCCCCTTTAGAAAAAATCTCATTAAACACACTGGGAAAATTATTCTGTACATATGTTAATAAAGCTTTGTCCAGAAGTATTTTTACATATATTAGCCACTCTATTTCCTCTCAACCCTGCCTGCACAGTAGTCTTGGACTACAAAGTTGCCATTCTGTGATTGCTACTATAACACGCAAAACGATCTAGTGAAATCCAGCAGTGTTAATAAAAAGCCAATTTAAAGACAAATCTGCTTGTAACAAAAACGTCGCCCAATCTGATTAAATACAATATATAGTGACTGGCATATGCCCGTGATTAATTGGGAAGGGGTTTGTAAAATGTTCCCAACACAAGTGAAAAAGTCATATGGAATATAATAAGAAATAGAACAAAAAGTTCCTCTCCTTAGTCTCACCAAATAGCAGGAGTGGGTTTGTGCATATTTGCAGTTGTTTTCACAAACTCTCATCCCCTTTTCTGATCTTTGAAAGTCATTTTCAGTGGCTTTTGCTCTTGTGACACATCCCTGGTGAAAAGTGGCTTTCCTCTTCTCTTCTTATTGTATCTTGTAAGTGGCGAGTGCTAAGGAAGTGTCCCCAGCTTTGCTTAATATGCGCACACACAAAAAAGAAACCAACCCAAAATCACTTTTCACTTGTGTGGAGAAGGAGGTATAGCATTCAGTGGCTCAGTTTTCTACTAACAAACTCAAAGTTTCATAAAACATGGTATTTTAGTTTGCAATTAATGCAGAACAATCATTTAAAATATGTGTTCATTTGAGTAATCTCCTCAGTTCATTGCCCCAAAACCCTACCAGCAGAGCAGTAAGAAACACATGCATAGACCAGTTTCTCTCCTCCATTGCTGGGATACCCCAGCAGACAGACAGACAGACAGTGATAATGAATGACCAGGTTTGCTTGTGATCACCTTATTTCAGCAGCATCCCAGATCATCTCACACCCTCATGGCCTGGCTACTTTAAAGCTCGTATGAGTCTTTTGCTTTTCTTCAAATTGTTGTGAAGCCAAACTTGAAAATGGGGATGAGGAAGGGCTGGGATAGACTATCCAGATTGGAAGAACCTCAGTGCACTGACCTGTCCCTTAGAAGCTGTCAAGAAATGCTGAATAACACAAGCTGAAAGATAGTTCCTCAGAGTTAGTCCAGATCATTCATCATTTTCCCATTTGTGTACTCTAGCAGCTGCTGTTATTTTTCCAGGACAAAACCATGATGCTGCAATCCCCTGGCTTTGTACCTCTCTCAGTAATTCTCAAGCTGCACAGGAGTGTCTACTTTTCCTGTCTCTTCCCTCTCGGCGGTGTGCCTGTCCATAGCTCTCTTTTGTCTTTCAGTCCTTTACTTCTTGGGAGAGGAGAAGGGGGGGGGGGCGGGGTGTGGATAAGGTAGGATAGGGGGAGAGATGGCAGCTAGGATGGGAATAGCTGGGACTGACTAAGCCAAAACAACTTATTGAACCAGCTAAACCTACAGAGATCCTGCACTTTAGAATCAACAAATTCATTTGATCATTTCTTAGGACTGTATTTTTTTTTAAGGTTTGGATGTAGTTCCTTTAAGGAAGGGATATCAGATTAAATTGTAATTCTTTGAGCAGCTCTCACCTTCCCCTGTGTAAAGTTTGAATGGTACAGTCTGGTGGCTGGATGCTATTCACTGAATGCCAGCCTTTAAGTTACTCTGCAAGCAGATTTGGGATCAGCAGCTGGGGGAGGGGGAGAAATAGAAGTGGGTCTCTCTCCTTTGCAATTTCTTCTCTCTCAGACACACTTTCTCTCCTGCTTGTTTCATTCTTCTGTTTTTCTTGTCTCAAAATAATTCCTTAATCTTTCTTTGCTTTTTCTTTCCCCCGTTTAACTTTCCTTTACTGCCCATTTTTGGCCTCTTTCTCTGTCCTGTACCTATTGGTCCCTCCTTTTAAAGTTAATGTGCAAAAGGGATTACTGAGGGGACAGATAGCTCAGTGGTTTGAGCACTGGCCTGCTAAACCCAGGATTGTGAATTCAGTCCTTGAGGGGGCCATTTAGGGATCTAGGATAAATCTGTCAGGGATGGTACTTGGTCCTGCTGTGAGGGCAGGCAACTTGACTCAACTTGATGACCTCTCAAGGTCCCTTCCAGTTCTGAGATAGGTATATATCTCCAAATATTACACAA
The DNA here is from genome assembly GCF_052426305.1 of Pelodiscus sinensis. NCBI lineage: Eukaryota > Metazoa > Chordata > Testudines > Trionychidae > Pelodiscus > Pelodiscus sinensis. The sequence goes on along the minus strand of NC_143059.1, from coordinate 29,258,020 downwards.
TTTACCAGGGATTCTTTGTGTCATCTTTCTGCTTTTTGATATACAAAGCAACCCTGACAGTGATGCGTGTGTGTATGTTTTGAAAAAGCAGCTTTTCCCTGCTGACTACTTTGGAAATACCAGGAGTATCTTATCTTGTCTTATCAATTTATTTTAGAGCACTCGCCACAGGACTGGCTGCAAAAGAAGGAATGTTGAAACTTTCACAAAGGGCATGTCTACACAGCAGGGCTAAGGTGAAATAAGCTAAGCAACATGAGCTATGTCAATTGCATAGTTTAAGTTGAAATAGCTTATTTCGGCTTTTGGCGCTGCCTACCACAACAGAAAGTCTGAGTTGGAGCACTCTTCCTCCGACATCCCTTACTCCTCATAAAATGAGGGTTGCAGGAGTTGGAGTAAGAAGTCCTCTAGTTCACCATTATTTCAACATTATGTCGAAATAACCGCTTGTGTAGACGTGAACTATATTATTTCGGAATAACGTGAGTTATTCTGAAATAACGCTACTGTGTAGACATAGCCAAAGAGAGCTTTTCTCCCATATGTTTCCACTCTTTTGAATTAAATGGGTTTTAAATATAAGCGGTCTAACTAAATAGTTCTTCCTCTCTCAACTACTCAGCTTTGTCTATTACTTGTGATGTCCTAATCCTGCTGCTTCTCCAGTCAGCAACAGAATCTTTCAGAAGAAGACCAGATCTAAAATTCTAATGTAGAAAACAATCAGAAAATATTACAAAATATTGTGGGCAAGTTGCCTTTAGCAGCTTTAAAGCAAGATTTTCATAATGTAGAAAATCTTTAAATCTACCATATTAGGAAATTGGATTTTGGCTTTGTGCCTTTTTCCTACTTTTTGATAAGTATCAAATATATTAGGGCCACATTGTTCTACCATCCCAGCCCAGGAATGGTAGATTAGTGCACAAGTAGCTTTGTTGAAATCAGGACTATTTGAGGAGTAAATATACTACTCTACATGAATAAGGGTATCTGAGCATTTTTGTTTAACCAAATATTTCCCTCCAACGTTCCTAATGCTGGATTTGTTGCTTCCCAGTCATTTTAGTGGCATCCTAAGCACCTGATTGAAATTTCCTCAGCAGAGAAGCTGGGCAGCGAAGCAGAACATGTTTACTGAAAACAAATAGGTTAATAAATGCAAATGGAAGCCAATGGCTTGGGTGCCAAAGCACTCTCTTTCCACCTACTGGCCCATTTTGCACATATCTCCATGTAGCCTACCTGCCTTCTGGCTTTATCAGCTAACCTGGGATGGGCTATGAAAAAAACTTCCTGTGTGGAAGTGGATGAGGAACACTTTCTGGGTGGTACTTTCAACTCAGTTTAGGAGATTTGGATGCCTAATTCCTAGGAAAGGCAAAGCTGTTTCAAAGGTGAGTTCCCCCCGCCCATCATAGCTAACTTGAAATTCGTTTCAGTTGACCCCAAAATCTGTTATTTTGCACACTTTTCACTTGGAAATAGGTCCCCTTTAATTTAATCGGGTAAATTAAAATGGGCCCAGACCAAGCTAAGGCTGTCTTTGAAAATCAGACCATGGACAGGGTAGCTGAAAATGCAGCAGGGTGCATTGGTCAGCCCTTGGCCAGCAGAAAAACTCACCATGTGCTTGCAGCTAGAAAATGTGTAATAATCATATTTTTCTCAGGGAGGAGGAGACATGGTAAATATCTGGGGGAGATGGACTAGACAGACACTGAGGAGGAGACATGGGGATGAGTGAGACGCAAGAAGGAAAGCTGGATAGTTTACGATTGTGGGGGGTCAACATTTGCAAAAGAGGCCATTGACGTGGGCTGTCTTCACTTTTTGGATATCCTACTGAAGGCACGTAGGACCCAACTTTTAAAGGTGCTAAGAGGCCTGTGCTTCCCATTAATGTCATTTAGACTTGGGGCTGCCTTGGAAAACCAGTACAAAGATGTCTGAAGATGGACACTCAGGAATGGAGGCACCCCAATGTAGTGGTTAGTTCTAATTATTTGGGCCTTGCATCTGTTCTGCAGCCAAGCAAAATAAAATTCTTTGGGTATGTCTAAACTACATTGGAAGAGGGATGTAAATTAGTCAAATTGAAGGTGCAAATGAAGCGGGGATTTAAATATCCTGCACTTCATTTGCATAATGGCATCAAAAAATAAGAAGTACGGGATCATTCGAAAAAGGGTTTTTTTCCCGAAAGAACTGCGTCTAGATGGTACTTTCACTTTTGAAAAACCTTTTTCGAAAAAGTGCTTCGACACCATTATGCAAATTTAAATCCCCAATTCATTTGCACTTTCAATTTGCCTAATTTACATCCCTCTTTTGACCGAGGGATGTAGTTTAGACATTCCCCTTGTGTAACTAGCCAATAGCCCGTCATAAAACGGGATTTTTCTGGTCTCACCTCCATGTCCGTCTCTCTCTCTCTTTCTTCCTCCTCCTCCTGACTCCCCCCCCCCTCAGCTCTCCTCTGCCTCCTGCCTGCCTCTCTATCTCTCTTTCTCATCTACAGCGTTAGAGAGTCACAGACATTGGGCTACTATATATATGATGCCACATTTGGAGTTTGTATTGCAAATCCCCTTTCTGGTTTATTAAACCAGAATATTCAGCCAAAACATACAGCCTTGACAGAATGAAACATTTATACTACGTGGAAAAGTAATTCAAGAAAAATGCTTGAGAAATTTTCGGAATTCGTGCGCATTGATGCATTTTTTTTCACTGTGGTCACTTTGCAAATTAATAGCCACAATTTACACTTGCTTCCTTCTGCATATTGGGAGAAGAAGGATGTTTGTTTCCCTCCTTCAAAGGAAATTAAAAAGGGTTGAGTCATCTGGGATAGGAGGCATTAGAAACTCCTTCACTGAACCCCTTCAGTATTCTGCTTGAAGGTTGCTAAAAGCTGGGGTGTGAGCAGATTTGCTATAGCTGCTCTGCAGATCAGGCAGAGGCGGGGCAGGAAGGATAGTTGGTGGTGGTGGGTTCCTGGAAAGTGCTCTTGTGGAGGGGAAATCTTGCAGTGTGCGATAGAAACACCAGGTGGACCCATTATGTAAAGTTTCCCCAAGTGTTTGGCAACATTTCATTCAACACTATAAATCTAGGATATTGGAATTATCCTTCTGCAATCCATTCAGCCCAGTAACTTGTCTCTGATACTGTCCAGAACCATATGCTTCAGAGTACAATGCAAAAAATTCCATAATGGACAATTGTGGAATAACCAACCCAGCAAGGACATTTCTTCACGATCTCCACAACTAGGTTTTGGTTTTGCCCTAAATCATGAGGCTATATTGCCCATATACAGTATATACTATATATAATATACCCTACAGAATGTAACTGTGAATGGTCTTAGCTGCATGAAGCTTTTCTGATAGCTCTGTGATTTGAATCCAGAAGTTCCAAAGCTTGCTGGCTCTATTGCATAAATATTTTGTTCTGTCGATTTTACACTTTCTTCCTTTTAAATGTGTTGAATGTTACCTTTATTTGCAATATGACAGAGGTCAAGTGGGTGCTCCTATTTACCCTTTTCCATACCATTTACTACTGTAAACTTCCATTATATCTGCTCTTGCTCATCCCTAGTCTAAACTAAGTAGCTCCAACCTTTTCAGTTTCTCTATATCTGGAAAAGGGGTAGCCATGTTCTTCTGTAACTAAAACAACAATAGTCCTTTAGCACCTTAGGCTGTGTCTAGATTACATCCCTCATTCGACAGAGGGATGTAAATTAGGCACTTCGAAATTGCAAATGAAGCTGGGATTTGAATTTCCCACGCTTCATTTGCATAATCTCGAAATGGTGCTCTTTTGAAAAAGCGCTATTTCAAAAGTAAAAACGTGGTTTAGACACAGTTCTTTCAAAAAGGGAAGGCTTTTTCAAAAGACCCTGTAACAGTTTTTATGCAGTTTTACTTTTGAAATAGTGCTTTTTTTAAAGAGCGCCATTACATGAATATGCAAATGAAGCGTGGGAAATTTAAATCCCGGCTTCATTTGCAATTTCGAAGTGCCTAATTTACATCCCTCTGTTGAAAGAGGGATGTAATCTAGATGTACCCTTAGAGATTAACAAAAACATATAAATAGTATCATGAGCTTTCCTGGGTACAACCCACTTCTTCAGATGACAAATATGGAGCAAGAGGCCCAGAGTTTGGAATATAAAGAGAATCTGCAGAACTAGCTTTTATATGCAAATTTTATACTATCTCACACAGCTTGAACAATGACATGAACAGGATGGGCCATTATATTCAACACCCAAATGACATTAAAAGCTAAGAATCAGGCACATCCTACTCAATTAGCCTCATTTAGCATGGACACTTTAATTGACAAATTTTTTTCCTTTCTTTCTCCTCCTCATCTCTCTTTTTTTGCTTTATATTTCAAAATCTGGGCCTCTTGCTCCATATTTGTCATCTGAAGAAGTGGGTTGTGCTCATGAAAGCTCATGATACTATTTATATATTTTTATGAAACTCTACGCCCTGGTCTACACTAGTGAGTTATTTTGAAATAACTCTCCTTATTTTGAAATAACAAGCAGAGCATAAACACTTCCCAGACCCGTTATTTCAAAAATAAGGGGCCAGTTATTTTGAAATAACTCCTGCTTTCCTTGGGGAATAAGGTTATTTTGAAATAGTTATTCTGGGAGTTACTATTTTGAAATAAGTTCCTAGTGTAGAAATGCCCTAAGGTGCTACAGGACCATTGTTGTTTAAGTTTCCTTCATCTAGAAGTCATTCTATGTTGATAGTCATTGTTGTCACCTAGCTGAGCCCCTGCCCTATTTCTGCTATATCTTATTAGAGATAGGTTGACCAGAACTGAACACAGTACTCCAGGTGAGACACACCATAGATGACTAGTCATTACAGGAGGTCCTTGCTATAAGTCGCCCAGTATGTATCCATTCCACACTAAAGTCATTGATGTTTGTAGGAACTGATGCATTATAAGTCTTCCCATTCCTCGCTATAAGTCGTGAGAAACACTGCCCCCAATTTGCTTAAATGGAAGCCAGCCATGGGAAAAAAATTCCCTGCTTTAAGTTGTTTCACTATAAGTCCAAGTTTTTTTGGAACGTATCTTGGACTTATAGCAAGGACCCCCTGTATAACATTTTCAAAGTCTTATAATTTATCCTATTCCTCACGTAGATCCTAACATTCTGTCTGTTTCTTAACAGAAGCTGTTGCACATTGAGCAGAAGTTTTTACTGAGCTGTCCATAGTGACACTCACGTCTTTTACCTGAATCATTAGAGCAGTGGGTTAGAGAAATTCAACATCTTTCTTCCAATGCACATTTTCTCGCATGTGTCAAGAATACATTTCATCTGCCATCATGCTGCCAGTTCCCTGAGATTTATTAGGTCTCTCTGAGGTTCTTTGGCATCTTCGCTACTACTTAGCTAACCTAACTTATTTTCTGTTATCTATGGATGTTTCTCCCTTTTCTAGATCGTTGGCAAATGTGTTCATGAAACTAGTGATGTGAAACCTTGGGATAACCAATAAGCTTACACTGACTACATCTTTTGCTGTGTAGGTACAAGGGACAGCAAGGTGGGAAATCCAAGCCCCCTTCTGTCTTTAGTATGCCAAAATTTGACAGGCCTTCTATTCTTTAAACCAATGGTTAGTATCTGTGTTTCTATCATTTAAATTCACTTACTCTCAGCTGTCTGAGTGAGAATATCTAGACTTCTGGTCTCGAATCAACCTAGAAGCAGGTTATTTTTTACTTAATTTAGTGTAGATGTGACAACCTTGGAAGTTATAGCCTGTTTAACCACAGTACGTGGTATAGCACAGGCAAAAGGCGTTCAAGCTTTGCTGTCATTCACTCAATCGGCCTCAAGCCTTAAAGAGAGAGCAGGTCAATTTCAATGACAGGTCAGTCTTCACTCTGAGTCTTCACTCTTTCTGTTGACATTGCCAGCTAAGGTGAAAATTAGTGCTGGATGTGGTGATGATATTGTGATATGCAGTAGGCTGTTGACCCACTGATTTCACGTAGACCAGAGGTTAGTCATCAAACTGTAATGACTTTCAGTCAGTGCTGAACAGGACTTGGTTTGAATTTGTCGAACACGCGGTGAAAGGCTCCTGACCCTTTACAGCTCCTGTGTCCCATCAGTTCCCGTCTATGAGAGCATTTTAATGTGCCTCCTAGAAGTAAAGGAAATATAGCTGTAAAACTAGACAGCTACTAACAATGTTAAGTCAGGCAAGGGTCAGATGCATTGGGTATAGTCACATCACCTCTATAATGACCTAAACTCTGCAGGATTTTCAGTGTGCTAATTGGAGTGGGGTGGAACTGCAGACAGGGGATGGGAGAGGAGGCAGCTGCCCCAAGGCCCAGCAATTTAGAAGGGTTCAGGGCTCTTGGCATCAGCAGCAGCTGGAGCTCTGGTCACTTTAAATAACCAATGGAATCCCGGCAATGTGTGCCCTGCGGCCCTGGTGACGCTAATGGACTGGCTGGGGAGGCTAGCCTCAGCCCTGTTCCTTCTGCCTGAGGCCCTACCCTTTCCAGGAGGGTTGGAGCCAGCTCTTCCTACAGCCTGCCTAAATCTCTCATCAGCCCTGGAGTGAGGTAACACTAAACAAAGGCAACATCCAGATGAGGAAGAAACAGAAGGGTGATTAAATACACTGATGACTTTTTAGTAAAATGTTTCCATTTTTTGTTTCTCTCTGGCTCAGTTTTATGTTTGGCTGTCACATGCCCTCCGAACAATTAGCGCAGTCTAGTCTTACATTCGCTTGCAGAGGTCTGTGGGCAGTATGTATATTTTACTTCTGCCATTGGCAGAGCAGACCAAGGAGTAACATTTCCTCACTCAAAGCGCAGAGCTACAGAAAGGTTTAGCCATGCACTTACAACTTAAACTACAGTTGAGCTGAGATTTCCAAAGGGCAAGAGCTCTCTGATTGTGCACTCATTGGGAAATGGGGACGTTTAAACATGTGCCCCTGTGTCCAAGAGGATTTGGGGAAACAAGATAGCCTTGGGTATCCAGACTGTTACTTTTGGCCTTGTATGAAGGAAGGAGAAGGAGAGGGCTTTTGGTACAATCTGAAAGTCACTGGCCTTTATTAATGGCTTCTTTTTTTCTTTCTGAAGGTGAAAGCCACAGATGCAGATGAAGGTGTTAATGGGAGAGTGTGGTACAGGATTGTCAGTGGTAAGTGTAGATGACTCTTTGCAATGGGGATTTGTGTCCCTGTGATTTTGTTAACTAATTTTTTTCTATCCCCTTTTGGCCAGATAAGCACATGGGCAATCTAGCATGATGTACCTATTTCATCACATTGTGGTGTTCTTTGACCTGCTCATCAGCTAACAGAAACACCCCTTTCTTTTATGTATTAAAGTCATCTCAAAAAAGATATACTGGCATTAGAAAAGGTTCAGAGAAGGGCAACTAAAATGATCAGGGGTTTGGAACGGGTCCCATATGAGGAGAGATTAAAGAGACTGGGACTTTTCAGCTTGGAAAAGAGGAGACTAAGGGAGGGGATATGATTGAGGTCTATAAAATCATGAATGGTGTGGAGAAAGTGAATAAGGAAAAGTTATTTACTTGTTCCCATAATATAAGAACTAGGGGGCACCAAATGAAATTAATGGGCAGCAGGTTTAAAACAAATAAAAGGAAGTTCTTCACACAGCGCATAGTCAGTCTGTGGAACTCCTTGCCAGAGGAGGCTGTGAAGGCTAGAACTATAACAGGGTTTAAAAAAGAACTAGATAAATTCATGGAGGTTAAGTCCATAAATGGCTATTAGCCAGTATGGGTAAGGAATGGTGTCCGCAGCCTGTTTGTCTGAGGGTGGAGATGGATGGCAGGAGAGAGATCGCTTGATCATTACCTGTTCGATTCACTCCCTCTGGGGCACCTGGCATTGGCCACTGTCAGCAGACAGGGTACTGGGCTGGATGGACCTTTGGTCTGACCCAGGGTATGTCTACACTACCACCCTAGTTCGAACTAGGGTGGTTAATGTAGGCAACCGGAGTTGCAAATGAAGCCCGGGATTTGAATTTCCCGGGCTTCATTTGCATGTTGCCGGGTACTGCCATTTTTAAATGTCCGCTAGTTCGGACTCCGTGCCCGCGGCTGCACGCGGCACGAACTAGGTAGTTCGTATTAGGCTTCCTATTCCGAACTACTGGTACTCCTCGTGGAGTTGCATATCGATGTGCAACTTCCAGTTACAAATATTAGTGGTTTAGTAGATCTCAAAAAGTACTTATCCAGTGTAATTACACTGCACTCCTGGCCAATTACAGCCCAGTCCACATTACTACTACTTAAGCCTTTTTTTAAGGAATTAATTTAATTTTCATCCACACAACGTATTTCTTAAACTTGTCCCTTCAAAGGGAAACAGTGTCTCCTGAGCACAGTATTATTGAAAATAGTTTGTTTAATACGGGTTCTTTGCAGTGTGGATGGGAGTTAAACTCTTCTAGTTAAACGCTTCTAGCTTTAAAAGTTGCTCTGAGCTGGGCTTTGTGTGGATGTGGTTTGACATTCAAGGGCAATGAATAAGAGGATATAGGCCCGTTTCAATGCTTTAGAGCACCACTATCACCTCTAATTCACTTTCCAGAGTTCTACTTTTGCTGTCTGTGATGATCCCATGATGTTTGTTCCATGTGGAGAACAGACTGATATGCATTCTGTTGTGTTTTGCTTGTTTACCAATAGGAAACAATTACAACCACTTCCGGATCAACCCCGGCAATGGGCTTGTCATGCGGGGTTTACGGCACCTGGACAGAGAGCAGAATTCCTCCCATGTCTTGGAGGTGGAAGCCTACAATAGTGAGCAAGGCTCAATGAGGAGCTCTGTTAGGGTAAGAACATTTCTGAGGTTGAGGAGGAAGGGAGCAACAGAACCCATCAGGAGCTACATCGGGGAAGGCTGGCACTGGGCTTGTGAGGGGGACCTGTACACCAGAAAGCTAATGACTGGATCTTGAGCAGTGGGGCCGACAGTAACAGCAGACCCCAGGGCAAGGTGTGTGTGGGGGAAGGGGTGAAGCCTCGGGTAGAAGAGGCGGAGCCGAGGGCTGTCAGCCCTTAGTGCCACTCACACTGTGCTGAGCCTTCCCCTCTCCACCCCCATCCTCCCCCGCCCTCAGAGCCACGCAGAGTGACTCCAATGGCAATTCAAAGGCGCCTGGAGCTCCTTGCTGTGGCCTCAGTAGCTGCAGCAGTGGCTCAGAGCTCAGGACCCCTTTGAATTGCCAGACCCCTGGGCAACTACCCCTTATTCTCCCCTTCCTTTCCCCCAGTTGGTGGGCCTGACCTTGAGTAACAACGAGGTAAAGGTAAAACCAGAAAAAACTTTGTGAAAGATTTTTTTAGTGCAAAGTATTTGTGGTTTCATCAAATGTTGGTAATTTCCATGCACTGCAGTGCAGTGTTAGCTGAGATGGAAATGTCAGCAAAATGCTGTAGAAATGACTGATGGAAATTCTATGGGTACTGCTTTTGGGTGGAGGATATTTTTCTGTGCCATTTCATAACATAATTAGGCTGAAAATTGGCAAGAGAATCAGCAGCAAAGGGAAATTTTTTCAAGCAGCTAGAAATGGGTTATGCTTGAATGTATTTATCTACAAGTTAGAAAAAAGATGCAATATACATACACAGACAACACGATATTGAAAAATGTTTACAATATGGCTACATTTGCCCAGTATTTGTCCATGTCTGCAGATTTCTCTTCTTTTTTTAATATAGTCTTGCTTACTTAGCTTCCTTTTAATATTTGTACATTATGGCTGTGTAGGCAGCTGTATCTTGAGCTTTCTGAAAAGGCAGGTGTGTGGCCAGTGACATATTTAAATAAATCAGATGTTATTAGCAGTAATATTTATTATTGGTACAATTCCATTCTTCTTGAAGGATCCCAAAGAACTTCATGATCCATGCCCCAGTCCTGCAATCAGATACATATAGGTGATACTCTATAGCAGTGATACTTAAACTCTTTGGCTCGTTGCCCACTCCATTCAGCACAGACCTTTCTGCCAACCACCCACGATGACAAAAATGGGTGCAGGTGTGGGGTCTGACCAGGAGGTTGGGTGCAGGAACCATCTGAGGGTGGATAGAGTCTGGGTGGAATGGAAGTTGCAAGAGCAGGGTGGGGGAGTCTGGGAGGGAGGGTGCAGAAGTAGAGTGAGTTGTAGGGATGAGGGAGGGAGGATGGGAGGTACTTACCTGGCTCTGTGCCTCTCACTGCTCTCAGGCACCCCGCAGCTGCTCCAATTGGCTGTGAAAGCTTCCAGCTGAGCTGGTTCCTGTATTGTGATTCCCCTAGCTGGGGGGAAGGGTTGTGGAAGTGCATGGAACTGCTTCTTTCCCCCACAAGCTGGATCTAACCCATGAGTCCCCTCCCCCCCCCACCCTGTAGCGGGAAGCCTGCACTGGTGCTCCAACCTTGCAAGGGGGCGGGGAACAGGGCTGGAGCACCAGCGCAGGATCCTTGCTGCAGGGAGGTGAGGCAAATCCCAACTCCATGGCCCACCTGCAGGACAGTCACAGACCAGTAGTGGTCCACAGACCACACTTTGAGTATGTCTACACTACAGAACAAAGTCAAATTAAAATACACAACTTCAGCTACGTTAATTGCATAGCTGAAGTTGAAGTAGCTTAACTCGGCTTTTGGTGCTGCGTACGCTGCAGGAAGTTGAAAGATGCACACTCTTCCTTCGACTTCCCTTACTCGTGAAAGCCGGGTTACTGGCATCAACTGGAGGACCCATCTCAGTTCGAATTAGCTGTCTTAACTAAACCACTAATTCGAACCTTGAACAATCAACACCTTCAGTCTTCCTCCCTAGTAGATGTACCCTTTGAGAACCACTGCTCTATTGCATGCAAATCCACTGACTTCAGCAGAGTTCTGTATGGTTGCAGGAATCTGCCTGTGTGAATATGATTGCAAGATTGAGGTAATATACAAACACTACCATTACACTATGGAGGAAGAAGACAGGGATAGGATGGCAAATAGGCAGTATGCAGCACACCATTTGTGGAAAAGGATACATTGGGCTACACACTAGAGTGCACTCCAATACTTACAAAATATGCCACAGGATCATTAATATCTGTGTGGCATATATAGGCTCTCACTTTTTAAGGTCTTATGCTGATGGCTCCCACACAGGAAAGTGCATAGATTTCAAATTGTTTCTACCCTGGAGTAAGATCCGAATTAGTGGTTGCAGGGGCCTCAGGTATTTCAGACCACAAAGCCATCTCCCCAGCAAATAAAGCAAATTCATAAAAGTGACTAATGTGGTGATGAGTTGGCAAAACCCCATAACATTGGGCAACCACATTATTTCTTTATCAACTTCCCAGCTCTATATTTTATTCTTTTTTCATTTGAAATATGAGAAAAGTTGGACTCAAAGCATTGTGGAGTGTCATGATTTGTACATGATTTCCCCCAGGTGATTGTGTATGTGGAAGATGTTAACGATGAAGTGCCTGTGTTTACCCAACGGCAGTACAATCGTCTGGGGCTGCGAGAGACTGCAGGGATAGGAACTTCTGTTGCAGTTGTCCGGGCAACAGATCGAGACACAGGTAAGGAGGCTGTGATGTGCTGCAAAAGTATGCCACCACTGCTCCCCAGCCTGCTCTGAGATTATGCCACCTGGCTCTGGTTTATAAGTGGAGTCTCCCTTTCCCCACTCTTGCTATGGGAGTGCAATGGATGCAGATTAGAATTTGAGAGAACAGAGAGTGGTTGTGGGATGAAAGCCTGCAGCCACTGTCCAGTCCAGTCCTCTGATTTGGGGTTCTTTTACCCCAAACAGCAGAGGCCAGATAGATGGACAGTCAATCACTGTTTTGTCCTAGGTGTTTTCAGGGAAGGGAGGAGGTCTGCCATAGCATCTCATAAATGCTGTGGGGCATCTTAGAGGGGAAATCATTAAAACAAAAAAAGGAATGATAAAACCAACTGTAGTGTGTGGGGAATATCCCGGTATTGGCTTAAAGTGCTTCAGCTAATTCAGCTTAAAATTAACATTGCATTCTGGGCCTTGGAGTCTCAGCAGGCTGCACCTCAATATTAAATACTAGAAGATTTACCTGACGTTGCTTGGGTCCTTAACTCAATTAATCTTTGTTTTTTGGAAAATAAAATGAAAATGTACGTGCTTCATTTAAACCATTGCTCTGCGGGTGGCGATGGAGATAAGTGGCTCAGTATACAGGCTGCCCTGGGGAGAGAGGGCTGCTCGAGCCCTCTTTCACCGCAGCATCTTGGGGTCAGGTGAGAAGCATCTCTCCATAGTCACTGCAGCTCCAGAGAGCACATCCTGGGGAGGGATGAAAATGTCCTCTGGCTAGGATAGGTCGAGGGTCATCTGCCTCCTGTGCTCAGCTGCCAGAGTGAAGAATGCAGCAAATTGTCACACTTCTGTCACTTCCTCATGAACGGGAAGAGCCAGAAATGTTCCTGTATGAATGGGGGTGGGGAAAAGCTTCAGCCCCTTCAACCTCCCTAAAGGACGCCGAGGGGGCGGTAGGCTTGGGCAGTCCCAGACTGGGGGGAGGGGGTGCATCCTCTGCCAGCCCCTTTCAGCTGCCTGGTGATTCTGTCTCTTTTCTGTATAACTTTATGAGAAGCCATCCCATTTTGGAAATGTCCCATTTTCCTGGCACAGCCAAACCCTGACCTTGCTTTAAGTTATGATGTGAGGAAGCTGTAGGCCAAATTTCGTGGCCCTAGCTGATACCATTTAGTGGGAGATTTTGAACAGATGGACAGTCTTTCTCAAATACATAGTAGGTAAGAATATTTGTAACCTCTTTCGTCTTAGATAGACAAGGAGCACCCTGGAGGCTTTTAGCATGTTGACCTGTTGGACAATGTTTGGCCTTGTCTGCTTCTCTGTGAAGTCCAGTCTAACACTGATCATTTATTCCTCCCCCAGGGAATGGAGGTCTGGTGAATTACAAAATCCTCTCTGGCTCCGAGGGGAAGTTTGAAATTGATGAGAGCACTGGCCTCATCACCACCATCGACTATCTGGACTATGAGACAAAAACCAGTTACCTGATGAATGTCTCTGCCACAGACCAGGCACCCCCCAACAACCAAGGGTTTTGCAATGTCTATGTCAGCCTGTTGAATGAATTGGATGAGGCTGTGCAGTTCTCCAACGTCACCTATGAGGCAGTGATCACAGAGAACATCCCCACAGGCTCTGAGGTGCTGCGTGTCCTAGCACGTTCCATTGACAACCTGAACCAGATCACATACAAGTTTGACCCCAACACCAATGCTCAGGCCCTGTCCCTGTTCAAGATCAATGGAATCACTGTACGTAGCTAACAATCGCCCATCTAGCTGAGGCGTTAGGTGCTTGAGCATAAAAGCATGACATGCATATTCACTATCTCTGTGGTGGTTTGTCCCTGGTAGGGCGTCATCACAGTCAAAGGCCAAGTGGATCGAGAGAAGGGGGATTTCTACACTTTAACAGTAGTAGCAGATGATGGGGGACCAAAGGTTGACTCTACTGTGGTGAGTGGATTTTAGTTGTTTTTGCGGTAGTCTTTTATCTTAGACCTGGTATAAGCTAAACAATGGCTGACGGCATGAGAACATCCTTTTATTTCTTCTCTTTTGGGAAGGAGTACCCCAGCTAAACGTCATTCACTTCTCCTGTCTAAGGGTTGCCTTTGTTTCTTACTTTTGACCCGCTCAATCAGTATCCATTCCCCAGAGTGCAGATGCTCTGCTGCGAGGACAGACTACAGTGACCTCCTCAGATCTCTGCAACTGTCACTCCCCCAGGAGTCAGCACTCTAGTAGTTTTGCAATTCAAAATCTCCCCTCTCTTTCTCTCTCCCCTCCACTTCGCCAAGGGTCAGGTGAATCCCCACTGCAATGTACCTGGTCTGCATCCACCCAGGCACTTTCAGATGTGCACTTTCTACTAAACACAAATCATGTTTGTGGTAATGCCCCAAGGACGGCCACAGGACCTTCTCTTTTCCCTTTCTCCTTTGCATGCCTCTTCCTGCAGCTCTCTGTAGTCCTGTTTCCTGAACTGCTAACTCATGACTTGTATGGTGAGTTGATTGTCAACCTGAGGTCTCCTGTAGTAACCTCCGTGAGGTCTTTTGATTGGGTATGAAGCCTATGGTCTTGATTCTATTCCCAAACCAAGCAATGCTTTCTTGCCAAGCCATCCAGAAAATTGAGTTTTAGTCCTGAATTATAGGGTCATGGCCATAAGCATGGGGTGTTGTGTTTTAACTTCCATATAACAGGCTGGTTTTTAAAAAAAGGAAATACTTAGAGTTTGGAGGAGGTTACTCACCAGATTAAAACAGTTTGCAGTTAGGTAAAATTTGGGGTCTAAAATCTTTGATGGTGTGTGGCTAACACTCCTTCCTGAATATCCCAATTGTCCTCGGGATTGCAAAGATTCATGATCTACAGGCAAGTTGCAGGTCATATATGCTACAACACCTAACACAAAAGTTCAGCTAAAGAGTGGAACTACCGCCATATCCTTGGTGGAAAGGTAATGGAGCTATATTGATTTACACCAGCTGAGAATCTGATTGAGAGATTTTAACTCCTAACCTTCTTATTTTTGTTTGTGTCATTTCCAATAGCTTGAATTTTGGTAAATCTGTTACCTTCAAAAATGACATGCTCAGGCAAAACAAATGCAGCCAAGTCACAACTGATACTGGCCTCCAGCAGTCGGGGTACCAGTGTCTTTTCTTTCTAGACACTGTCATAATAATTTCTGGGTTAATCTGAAGCCAGAAGATTGAAGTGTTAGAGCAAGCGGCCCGGGTGGAGGGAAGTGAATTACCCAGGGAATGTGCATTGGTTTGCAGAAAGCGTAGTGGTTGTTTTAATCTGAATTTTGATAGAAGTGTTTGCCTTTCCCCTTGGGGGTCCTGCCTCCACATCACAAAGCTACTCAACAAAAAGGAGCCTCAAACTATGTGACCTGACCCATGCAGCCTCCCTTTTTTGTCTTCGGGGCGTGGGTAAGGTGCACTGGTAGCAGAGTTATGGAGGGGAAGTTTGCACAGCATCTGCCTTCATTGTTCTGGTTCCACCAGCGTCCCTTTCCCCAGCCTTTCCAAAGCACTTAGCTCATGCTGTGTTATTAAAAGAAAAGGGAAATATCTGTTAACTGTATTTTTTTTCTTTTTCTTTCCCATTCTGCTTCCCTCCAACAGAAGGTAAGAGTGTTTGTATGTCTTTATCCCTTCCTTCCTCCTGCCTGCCTTCCTCTCTCACAGTCACTGCATAGGTAGCTTTACAACATCTGTCATAACACAAAAAACCTGGGCACCATACAGATTGATAGCATCTACTCTACCATTTAACCAGGTACAGCATGCACTCCCCAGTGCCCAGCCAAGGCCATGGCCTTTGGGTCTCCATTCCTATGGGGTTTCTAGTGCTGGTGCTGGAGCAAGAGTTCCACAATCCTTGTGCCGTGGGACTTCCAGCACTATGATAAATCCTGGCCTCTGTGCTGCAGTGGGGAAGGCTCTCTGACCCTGTACTCTTCCCCCACCCGTGCAGTCTCACCTTTGCTGTTTCCTGTGTCATGAGTGCTCAGCAATGCAGCCTCCGTTTTTCTCTTCGTATGTGTGTTTGATGGAGTATTTTAAAACCACATCATGAACCGGATTATCAGATGGCATGAATCAACATAGCTGCATTGAAGTCCAGGAGCTCTACTGATTTCTACCAGCTGAGCATCTGGCCCTATGTAACCAACCCACTAGGTGCATAAGGAAAGAAAGCCAAAGGGCCTGGAAAGCAGGTTAGCCGGCTTCCAAGATGCAAACGCTCCCCTGTGCAGTGGCTCATTCCAGCCAGAAAGGGTTGGCTGCTGAGAGTGTGAGGTTGCCTCGGCAGCTGCAGATTTTCTGCTTGAGCTGACTGGGTTTTCCCCCTCCTGCCTTCTTTTTTAGCTACAACAATAACAGTGTCACCCAATTTTTAAAAAAAAACAAACCCACAGGTTTCCTCCAGGACGTTATCACATTGACTATAGGGCTGCACCTGGAGCCCATAAATAGAGCCCCAAGAACAAAAATGTTCTTCCTCTCTTTCTCCACTATTATATATAGTGCATAAGACTTTAATTTTAAGCATGATGACAGCATTTCCTCTGGCTAATGACAGAAGTGGCAGACACTTGTCTTCTTTTTTAATTGTTGACCACAGCTGAGCAACATTTACATCTACTACTTCTTTTTCCTGCTGCTGCTACTACTGGTTGTGTCTTAATGCTGTGTCTGTATACATGAATGCTGAATCATGGCCTATTTGATTTATGGAGCTTTGCACATTGGGCTTCTCTGCATTGCTGTCTTCCTGGCAAAGCTGAGTGGTACACAGATTGCAGCTGAGGCATGGAACCCATCTGTGAGCTGTGGATCCATCTTGGATGGACCAGAATATCATCCCCTCTTCCTGTGTGAAGAAATATATCAGCCCAGGAAGAAATTCTGGGCTTGTCCACACTCAAAACTTGCCCAGGTTGTAGCAGTTTAGTTAAATGGATGTAAACTTCTGTGTGAACACGGAAACAAGCTTATTAAATGGCTTATGTTGATTTCATTTATTTCAAATCCTTCCCAATGGAATCAAATCAAAACAAACCAGTGCAATTTTGTGTGTAGAAAAGGCCTAGGAAATTGCATGAGTTTAACAGAAAAACCCTGCCCTGCACAATGCTAGCAGAGCATCCCCTGCCAGGGCAAATCTATACATTTTCTGGTTAGCCAGCTAAAACTGAGAGCTCTGGGTAGATATTGACCCCCTCAAATACCACTTTTTTCTCCCCGTTGCACTAGCCTTTCCCCCTCCCTTGTTTAACTTACATGCACATACAGAACAGGGCCATGGGCAGGAATTTCTCTGGGGAGGAGCGTTTTTTTTGTAAATGTGGACCACAGTTTTTTAAAATATAAAGGAATCCAAAATAGCTATGCAATGAGTGTGCATAACAGAGGTTAATGAAAAATGGGAGTGGAAACAGTGGTTGGTAAAATGATTTTGTTATAACATACTATAAATGTATACAGTAACAACGGTTTTATAGAAATTACCTTCTGGGATCATGGCGGGCAGCGCAGCTGCCATGGCACCCTGCTCCCTTAGTCGCCTCTGCCTTCTGGTGCTCTACCTGCTCGATGAAGCCAGCGCCGGGTGAGTGCGAGCAGCTGGGAGTGCCATTGCCCCAGCCCTGCTGCGCTGCCACCAGCCCTCTCCCATCCCCGTAACATAGTGGTTCTCAAACTTTTTGGCCCATGGACCACCTAGCTCAATGCAAACCTTTCCACGGATCATGGGGTGTGCGTTCGCACCCTTTGCACCCCCCCCCCCCCCGCATATAGGCCTGCAGAAGATTCACATATTATAGGTTATAAGGCCATTGGACACCAGCGTAATCATCTAGTATGACCTCTGGCATAAAATAAGCCCTTTACTTAATTCCTGTTTGAACTAGATGTCCTCAGTGCGTTTGGAGGAGTTAGTGATACAGCCTTTCAACTCTTGAGACCTGCACTCAAAATGTAAAATGAATGTCCTGGTCCCATCCTATTCCTAGCAGAACATACATTCACCCATATTCTAAACAACAGTAATGTTGTCACAGATTTTAATCCCTTCTTGGGCAAGTCTCTGGACTGCCACAGCCACCTCAGTGAGTCAAGCTTCAGCTTCATCAGCAGCACCAAGTGGGAAAGGATTGCAGAGGGTCTGCTGTCATTAGTGTGTCTGTCCCTCTTAAATACACTTAACAGGAACCACATGCTAAAGATTGTCCTCAGCCACTCAGCAGAACCTGGATTTAACTAGTCTTTCACTGAGATTGTCTGGTTCTTCTGCCATTGTCAGCACACCTGGGCCTGAGTGGTGAGATCTAATATGATGGGGAGGGAAGGAAATACTGAATGCCAGCTTATACCCTTTAAGATGCTCTGTACATTTCTCATTTTCATCCCAAAGGCTATGCCATCCCCAACATGGCTGCCTTCGGGAAGTTATCATGAGCCAGACTCCTGGTAAAGCTCTCATTAATCTCTACACTCTTGTTCAATAGGTAACAATCACCGTTCTGGATGAGAATGACAACAGCCCACAGTTTGACATCACCTCTGACTCTGTGGTGAGTGTAGCGGAGGACAGTGCCATTGGGAGGCGAATTGCTGTTGTCCTGGCCAGAGATCCAGACGCAGGAAGCAATGGGCAGGTACCAGTGCTTATGCAGCTATAAACTATACTTGGGTGTGTATATGCTGCACCCTTACCTCGAAATAACTGACAGGAACACGTTTCATAAAGAGGGGGGAAACATGCAGTTCCCAATTTATACTATAGTGTGTCTGCTTCCTGCACACCATGTCCATATTCCCAAAGAGTTAAACCTTATTGTGTTTCTCTAGCCAGTTTCAAAAAGGGTTAAAAATTGAAGGAGATAAATTCATGGAGGATAGGTTCACCAATTGCTATTAGTTAGGATGGGCAAAGCTGGTCACCGCAACTTCTGTTTGTCAGAAGCAGGGAACAAATGACGGGATGGATCATTTGATGATTTCCTGTTCTGTTCATTCCCTCTGGGGCACCTGGCATTGGCCACTGTTGGAAGACAGGATTCTGGGCTAGATGGACCTTTGATCTGACCAGTATGGCTGTTCTTATGGTCAAATTTATCTAGAACCTCCTCAGAGATATTTTTCCAGCTACTCCTCTCTCAGGGTCTCTAAGATCTTAGCCTCTAAAATTTTATTGTTTATGAACATTAACACCACAATTTTTTCGCAATGGGGCTGCTCTTTAGTTTGGGATGGATAGTGCCAAAAACCAGCAGGGCTTGTTTGGTCACTGTGGAGGGTGTCTGAAGAAAGACATATTAAGCATTTCCCTTGAGTGCCAAGACACAGTGGACCTGAATATATGGGGGGGAGGGGGAGGGTGTATGATTTTTCTATGCTCCCAATGGACAGCAGGGAATTTCTATCCAGATTAAAATAGGAAGCTCTCTCCATTTTGCCAGAAGAATTTATAAGATGCTGTGAGATTCCAGCAAGTTTTTTACTTAAAATTAGGACTGTCAAGCAATTAAAAAAATTAATCGTGATTAATCGCGTGCAACTGCCCCTTTGGAAATGCTTTCAAAGAGGCAGCGCTACAGAAGTCCAGGATCAGCTGGAGTCCACACAGACCCTGGCTCAGTGCAGCACTGCCCCTTGGAAAGGCTGCCCTGGCGTTTCCAAAAGGCAGTGCTGAGGAAGCCTGGGGTCAGCTGGAGTCTTCAGCTGACCCCAGGCTCCATACAGCTGCCCTTTGGAAAGGCCACGCTGCACGGAGCTTGGGGTCAGCTGGAGACTCTAGCTGATTCCAGGCTCCTAATTCGCTGCCCCTTTGAAGCGCCAGTCCGGCACTTCAAAGGGGCAGTGCAGCATAAACGCCTGTGATTAACACATTAAAAATGGTGTTAATCCTTCCCTGTGTTAATGGCAGGCGTTAATTCACATCAGTTGGCAGCCCTACTTAAATTAATCAGCCTAGTCCTTCTCTGAGTGACAGCTTAGTACATCCAAAGCAAATTGAGCTGAATATACATACTGAATATATATACTGAATTCAGCTGTAAGGTCAGGTTTGCCACAGTCAAAGCCTAGTGAAGTCAGGGAGTTCCTTTCTTAACACTGTGAGGCCTTTCAAAGTGCAGCCATCTTCCTTTCATGTTTGGAAACCATCTAGTACTCACTGAGGGCTACTGCTAATAAATACTTTATCATCATATAATGATATCAAGTTGTTCCTGTGTCTGCATGCCACTATGACAGCCTCAACCATGCCAAAACCTGGAACAACTGGTGAAACAGAGTAGAGATGAGCAAATCACGTCACGCAGAATAAAATCTTTCCCAAATTAAGAAATCTCATGGCATCTGAACTAGAACCTGAATTGTGGTTAGAAGTTTGGCTTACATTCTAAAGGGCGATTTTTCTAAATCTTTCTCACCAAAACCAGCAGCAAAATGCAGGGCAATGTAGCACTTTAAAGACTAACAAGATGGTTTATTAGATGATGAGCTTTCGTGGGCCAGACCCACTTCCTCAGATCAAATAGTGGAAGAAAGTAGTCACAACCATATATACCAAAGGATACAATTAAAAAAAATGAACAAATATGAAAAGGACAAATCACATTGCAGAAGGGGGATGCGGGGGGGGGGGGGGAGGAAGGAAGGTAAGTGTCTGTGAATTGATGATATTAGAGGTAGGGAGAGTGGGATGTTTGTGAGTTAATGGTATTAGAGGTGATAATTGGGGAAACTGTCTTGGTAATGGGTGAGATAGTTCAAATGTTTAAGTCCTTGTTGGCAAGTGTCCAGCAGCACATATACAAAATACTCTGAGAGTCTGCTGCATTGGATTTTCAGCACAAGAGCCAGCACAAGCCAGGTTTAGTAAGACCTCGTCAGTCTGTAATGACTCTTCTCCCTTCCTTGACCCCTCTGCTCCTCACTTCCCCACACTTCCCATTATTTATTTCCTTCTTACCAGGTGACCTTTTCACTGACATCAGGAAACATAGGCAGCGTCTTTGAAATCCGCACCACCAATAATACCTATGGAGAAGTGTTTGTGGGAAGGCCATTGGATAGAGAGCTGCTAGACCACTACACCTTGAAGGTAACCTGGAGCTTACAACCATCCTAACTGCATTTTCTGCAATATGCAACAGACAAGTAGTTCAGATACAAAAACTCATTACCCATCTAGATGGTACTCCAAATAATGCCTTTGGGGAGTGAAGTTTAGCAGTCTGAAACTACAGTTTCTGAATGTGATTTGTATGATGCTGCAGTTATTCCTGTGGCTACTTAAGCTAATTATTGGGAAATTTTCCACATCAAATATATTATAGCTTCCCTGTTTGTGTTGCTTATTTCATACAAAGTGTTGCACATCTGTGTTTGTGTGTGTAACTATAAAGGCACAAAGCTCTACATTGCTGAATAGATAGCAATAAAGCACATATTTTAATTGTCAAAAATTGGCAGGTGGAGGGGCAGACTTTCACAGCAGCAATTTCAACATTCTAGTTTGTATTGGTTCTTATAATGCACTTCCCATCGCAATGCACTGGAAGGCACTCAGATATTAAGCAATGACATCTGTCACGAGTTTGTTCTGTCATCCTCTGTCATGGTGATAGCCATGGTACCTCTGCTCAGAGCTAGTTAGAGAGGACAGTTTGTTAGGAACAAAAATGTATAAACATATTTGATATCCCTACAAGGTGATTCTCAAAGTGTTTTAAAGAATACCGTCATATTAAAAGGGGAATCAAAGGAAACAGTTTTTATCCTTCAGTACAGGCAGTCCCCAGGTTACGTACAAAATAGGGACTGTAGGTTTGTTCTTAAGTTGAATCTGTATGTAAGTCGGAACTGGCGTCCAGATTCAGCCGCTGCTGAAACTGATCAGTTTCAACAGCGGCTGAATCTGAACGCCAGTTCTGACTTACATACAGATTCAACTTAAGAACCCCAGGCATCCCCAAGTCAGCTGCTGCTGAAACTGATCAGCGGCTGATTCCAGGAAGCTCTGGGCAGGGGCTTCCTGTAGTCAGCCACTGGTCAGTTTCAGCAGCGGCTGACTTGGGGACGCCTGGGGCAGAGCAGCTGGGGTGCTGCTGGGTTGGTCCAGTAGCGCCGCCGCTCCTCGGCGCTACTGGACCAACCCAGCAGCACCCAAGCTGCTCTGCCCCAGGCGTCCTGATTCAGCCGCTGCTGAATCTGACCAGCAGCAGCTGAATCAGGATGCCTGGGGCAGAACAGCTGGGGTGCTGCCCGGTTGGTCCAGTAGCGCCCAGAGCGGCGCTACGGGACCAACTGGCAGCGCCCCAGCTGCTGTACCACAGGTGTCTGGAGCAAAGCCACGGAGCACGGGGGCAGCGGGACAGCCCAGACGCGCCATGGCTGTCCGCTGCCCGCGCGCTCCGCGGCTTGGCTCTGCTTGGCTCTGCTTTGCCCCCCCCCATCCCCCTGGTCTGCAGACCGGGGGGGGGGGGGGACAAAGCAGAGCCAAGCCCCGGAGCGCCCGGCCAGCTGACAGCCCAGACGCGTCTGGGCTGTCAGCTGATCGCGCGCTCCGCGGATTGGCTCTGGTTTGCCCCCCCCCCCCCCGTCCCCCTGGTCTGCAGACCAGGGAGACGGGGGGGGGGGGGCAAAGCAGAGCCAAGCCTCGGAGCGCGTGGGCAGTGGACAGCCCTGTCCGCTGCCCACGTGTTCCGCCGCTTTGCTTCCTCTCCCTGGTCTGCTGGAGACAAGGGAGAGGAACCCCGTTCGGAACATAAGTCGGATCCGCGTAACTCGGGGACTGCCTGTACTTTTTTTTTTAATGCTACACAAAAACAGCTGAAAATGTTTGTTGGATTGTTTATTTGGTTGCGGGAAGAAGGGTTTTTAAAAAATCATAGAATTTTAACATTTGTTTGTTTTTCATTGGTTACACTGTTTTTGTCATGCTTAGATTTTGTTAAAGCCATTTCTTTTAAAGCAAAACAAAAAATGTTGAATCTCCCCTATTGGGCAGTGCCTTTTTATGATTTTTTTTTCTTTTGCGACATTATAGCTGACTTTTTTTTCAACAAGATTTGAGCAAAGAAATATGCCCCTGCCTAGATATAACTATTGTGCTTCACTGTAGATCCAGGCATCTGACAACGGAATCCCACCTCGGAGAAAAGAACATGCTTTAAGAGTTAATATCCTGGATGTCAATGATAACCCACCAGTCATTGGAAATCCCTTGGGATACAATGTTAGCATTAATGAGGTAAACAACTCTGTTGCCTTATGTAACAGATTCTCAGTTCTCTTCCAAACTACAGCCTAGGGGCTATAAAGTCAGTTGATCTTCTCACTGGAAAATATCCTCAGTAACATTAGGATTCCCAGAGTATGACTCTGCTATCTCTCTTGCAGCCCTCAGCATAGGTATTTATCAGAGGAAGCATGGCCTGAGCACAAGGCCATCTTGTACTCTAGGCTAAAGGAGAATTCCATAAAGAGCTGTTAAGGGCAGTATGAATTATAGAGCAGTCTCTGGGGTAGTTCTAACTTACAACAGGGACTTTTCCAGTCCTAGGCACGTATAGGATACAAGAGGCAAAGGTGGCCCATAGCCTCTTCACCCCACTCAAGTATCACTCTGAGCATGACCATAGCCTGGAACCAAACTCTCAGATTCATGTTCCAGTGTGTGCTGAGATCCATGCTGTGACTTTGATCTGCCGAGAGGGACCATGATTTCCAATAATTTCCTCCAGAAAACACCACATGAATTCCTGACTCCTCTGTAGAAAAGACATGGATAACTTCTTCATTTGGAACAACATTCTTTGGAGGATATTTTGAACCTATTGTCCTTCGTATTAAGTGGCATTACACAGCTGCCAGGAAAAACAGAATGACCCAATGATCTGATGAAACTTCCAGAAAATCACCTGGAATTAAAGGGAATTGCCTCCCCAGAATATGAATTACTATCAGGAAACAGTCTCTGAAAGTTTGGTAATTAAGCAATAGAACAATAAGTATGAGAAAGGAAACATATTGCCTGAACTGAGATCTTTATGTGATTATGAAAAGTAAAATAAAAATAATGTGCATGTACCCAGTGACACCTTGCT
This sequence comes from Pelodiscus sinensis, assembly GCF_052426305.1. NCBI lineage: Eukaryota > Metazoa > Chordata > Testudines > Trionychidae > Pelodiscus > Pelodiscus sinensis. Next base: position 29,234,221 of record NC_143059.1, on the reverse strand, counting down.
AAATCTGCATGGTGTGTATGATTTATAGCTTTGAATTAAACCTAATAGTTTTTTCCAAACCCTCTTCTCTATTTAAATTGTATCTGAATTTTCTGTACCATTGGCCCTGGGAAATCAGCTGCTCAGCTTTGCCTTTTGTTTGGCTTGAGTTGCTCTAGAAGTGTTACCTATGGCTGAAGCAGGCTCAACATCTGTTCTGCTGCACTCTGCTTCAGTGCAAGTGTGGTCCAGAACAAAATGCTTTCAGCACTATTCCAGCAAACTGAAGCCGTTCTGTGTGATCAGTGGGGCACTCTGGGGTAGTCTCCTGTGCACCGTCCTTACAGGCTGGTCTGTTTTGGAAGGAGCTCAAGCTATGAAATAACAATGTGTGCAATTTCTTTTGTTAGCGTTAGAATCGTACAAAGGTGAGGATTTGTAACAAGGTATGAAGCATTCCCCTGCCAGCTCAGCGATTTAATTCTCAGCTGAACTGGTAGTGGCAAAATGTTGTTTCCATCTGACAGCTCTTCAGGCCTCTATGAAATGAGCTGGTAGCCCTTGTCTCACTTCCTAAGATGAAGGTGTCTGTTCTAGGAAAAACCACAACTTCAGCTGGCAGTTCAGTAATTCTCACCTTTGCTGGCATCTCTCAGCAGTTGGCCTGGATTGATCTGGTAACTGAATTAATCATTCAGCCCTAGAGATAACACTTCCAAGTCTAGGTTGAGGCACATGGGCAGAGTGGTGGGGGGATTTGTTTGTGCTCCATCCTCCCCAGAGAGCTTTCATCTCCAGGGCTGGTAGATGCCATCAACAACTATTGAGAACATTTTCCAGTTTCCCTCAGGCTCACTCTTTGTCAAGGTTTCATGTTGAGTAGAGCAGTGCGGCTGAGGTACCTGGAGATTTTTATAGTGAAAATGCTGGAGGAGCCTTCCCCCCTTCACGGTGTTCGAGGGCACCTCTAAGAGCTGTTTCACAGGGTACATTCTTGTTCAGATAAATCTGTGCCAGACGCTGACTTTTCTTTCTGTGCTCTGTCCCGGTCTCCTCATGGATCTCCAGAACGTTGGGGGAGGCACCGCTGTGGCTCAGGTGCGAGCAACCGACAGGGACGCTGGACTCAACAGCGTCCTTTCCTACTACATCACCCAAGGGAACGAAGATCTCATCTTCCGCATGGACCGAGTCACTGGGGAAATCGCTACCCGCCCATCCCCTCCTGACCGTGAGCGGCAGAGTTTCTACCGGCTGGTTATCACTGTGGAGGATGAGGGCAACCCATCCCTTTCAGTAAGTGCTGGTAGGGGGAGGGCTTTACCATTCTTATGTTCTTATTGTTGTTCTTATTGGTCTTATGTTCTTAACGTGGTTGGAATTGAGTAGAAAGTGCAGTCTGGTCCCAAGGATATCCCTAAGAAACTGTATGAGTAAGAGAACGTACATCTGTATCCAGGGCTGAAGAGATTATTTTGTGAATATTGATTAGTGTGGGTGAAGTGTAAATAGTCCCTCCATATCTAGCTGGCTATCCCTAGTAGCACACCTAATCATGGTGGTTATTTTCATTTTTGTGATTTACCCTATTACAAGGAGTAAACATGTTCATTAAAGATTCACTTTGCCAGTAGTGATATACATATTAGAACTTAGGCCTGGAGTAAAATGAGGTCTCCCTCCCACACAGTCCTGAGTCACAACAGCCTTTTGCTTCCTGTATGTGTGACTGTCTGAGAAGGGGTGGGGGTATGGGGGAGTTGACATTACAATTCAAGTTTAAGATCTGCCAAATGAGCGGTCTGACTCAGCAACCCCAAAAACCCACAGGGTGAGGTCCCTTCTCAAGAAGCACGGTGAGGAGTCTTGCGACAGTTGGTGAGACAAAGGCAAATGTTTTCTGCTCTGTATTTGCAATAGGGAGTTTCAGCCTGGCCCATTGGTGGGAGAGTAGTTCTCTGTGAGTATCCAGAGTCTTCATGTGAGTTACTCCTTGTGGAGCATTCAAAACTGAATCCAGGGAGTATTGCCAGTACACCACTAAAGCAGCATCATTGTCTCCCAGCATGACCTACTGTCACTGCTTTTTACCTTTTATAATTCTGCCCTGGCATGGTTCCAGAATAAGCCTTGACTTATTTATCTCCTTGTGAGTACTAAAAACACAAGCAAAATCCCTGACGTGCCAGCCACTGCCAGGGTCACCCTGCCCTGCCCCACAAGCACTGTTTGTGCTCTGTCAGACATGCAGGGCTTTGTCTACCCAGAGCTTTTTGTCTTGCTTGTCTTCACTGTGCAGTTTGCTCACTCAGAACCACAGGGATAGAAGTAAAATTCTACTTAAAAACCACTGGGGTAAGGGGTGGACTCTATCTTAAAAAATATAGTTCTTCTTCGAGTGCTTGTTCAAGTTGATACCAATCAAGTGTACGTACGCCACATGCATGAGTGTCGGAAACTTTTCCCCTGGCAGCTCCCATAAAGTCGGCTGTGGAGACCCGAAGAGTAGCACTGCTATATTAGTGCATATATACCACTGCAGACGCTACCCTTCCCTCGGTTCCTTGATGTCCGTGATGGCGTTGGAACTTCCTAGCTGTCTTGCTGTGGCAAGCTCCTAGTCCCTAGCACAGGCGTGGGCAATAATTTTAGACTGGGGGGGCACTTCCAAAATTTTTGAAGTGGCCCTGCTCTGCTCTGGAAGGGGCGTGGTCTTGGGCAGAAGGGGTTGGGGCCAGGACACTTCCTTGCTTCCCTGCCCACAGACCCTGACTGGCCCAGTAGTGGGGGGAGCATGTGAAGTCTTTGCCCCTGCGCCCCACCCAGAGAACTACCAGATGTTCTGAATAGCTTGCGGCTCCATCTAGGCAGACCCCAGAATACATCCCCCCCCCCCCCCCCAACGGTCAAAGGGGTTGAGAGGAGGAACTTTGTTCCCTCCAAAGGCTATGAGTTCCTGTTCTCATATCCTCATCCCTCCTCTCTTCTGGTATCAGCCTTCAACAAGAAGGAGGGTACGTCTACACTACAGCGCTAATTCGAACTAACTTAGTTCGAATTAGTTAATTCAAACTAAGCTAATTCGAACTAACGCATCCAGACTAAAAAACTAGTTCGAATTAGCGTTTTGCTAATTCGAACTAGCATGTCCACATTAAGTGGACCCTGAACCTGGCTTAAGGATGGCTGGAAGCAGTGCCGGCAGGGCATCAGATGAGGACTTAGAGCGTAGAGCTGCTGCCTCAGGCTAGCCGAGGGCTGTGCTTAAAGGGACCTGACCCTCACCCCGGACAGACAGTTCTCAGGGGTGCCCCGCTTGCAAAGCAGTCCTGGCTTGGAGTGCCCTGAGTGCCCACACTGGGCACATCACAGCACTCGGCCATCAGACCGGCTGCACTTGCCGCAGGCTGCCATCTGGGGAGAGGAGGCAATTGGGGGGCTGCAGGAGAGCTTCCAACCCCAGAAGCCCGCAGAGCCAGCCCAGTCCTCCCCATCAGGGGCTCGTACCCCATTCCTCCCTCACCTCCTTCCACTTACCCTTCCCTAGCCCCCCTTCCTGATGTACAAAATAAAGAAAACGTGTGGTCAAAAATAGAATCTCTCTTTATTGAACAAAACTTGGGGAGACTGGGAAAAGGAGATGGGAGAGGGGAAGAGAGAGTGTGGGAGAGGGGAGGGCAACTAAAATGATCAGAGGTTTGGAACAGGTCCTATATGAAGAGAGGCTAAAGAGACTGGGACTTTTCAGTTTAGAAAAGAGGAGACTGAGGGGGGATATGATAGAGGTCTATAAAAGCATGAGTGGGGTGGAGAGGGTGCATCAAGAAAAGTTCTTCATTAGTTCCCATAATAGAAGGACTAGAGGACACCAAAGGAAAGGAATGGGTAGCAGGCTTCAAACTAGTAACAGAAAGTTGTTCTTCACAAATTAAAGAGTCAACCTGTGGAACTCCTTGCTGCAGGAGGCTGTGAAGGCTAGAACTAGAACAACGTTTAAAGAGAAGTGAGATAAAGTCATGGAGGTTGGGTCCATGGAGTGGTATTAGCCAGGGGGTAGGAGTGGTGTCCCTGCCCAAAGTTTGTGGAAGGCTGGAGATGGATGGCACGAGACAAATGACTTGGTCACTGTCTTCGGTCCATCCCCTCCAGGTTCCCTAGGGTTGGCCGCTGTTGGCAGACAGGCTACTGGGCTAGATGGACCTTTGGTCTGACCCAGTACGGCCATTGTAAGCTCAGGGCTCAGAGTCGGGGGTCTCAGTGGACCACCTTGATTTTCATGCACACCTGCTCCTGGGTGGCCAGGCTGGCAGCTCTCCTGCCCTAGACAGCCACTTTCCTGTGCCTAGTGCGGAGGTCGTGGACAAGGTCCACAATGTCCACACTAGCCCAGGCGGATGCCCGCCTCTTGCGGTCCCGGGCAAGCTCCCCGGAGCCTCCAGCCTGGTCCTGGAGAAGAGGGGGAGGGCTGGGGGGCATCGGGTGGCTGGCTCGAGCCGTGCCAGCTGCAGCTGGGTGCTGGCAGGCTTGCACCTGGAACGGGCACCGTAGCCAGCCCGTGCCCCTTTAAGAGGTCCGGGTCCGGGAGGGGGGCAATAGAGTTTCCCTGGTTTTGGCTAGAGTGGCCACTAGGGAAAGCTGGGGAGGGCTAGCCTCCCACTAGTTCGAATTAAGGAGCTACACACCCCTTAATTCGAACTAGTAAGTTCGAACTAGGCTTAGTCCTCGTACAATGAGGTTTACCTAGTTCGAACTAAGCGCTTCGCTAGTTCGAATTAAGTTCGAACTAGCGGAACGCTAGTGTAGTGCCTATCAAAGTTAATTCGAACTAACGTCTGTTAGTTTGAAGTAACTTTGTAGTGTAGACATACCCGGAGAAACAAGGGCAACAGGCCCCTGATCCCAAGACCAAAGAGGCCAGAAACACTGACCTGTTTGGCAGGAAAGTCAACTCTGCATGAGGTCAACAGCTGAGGATTGCTAACCAACAGGTGATCCTCAGCCATTATGCATTCAAGTTGTGGGAGGTGCTCTAAAAATATAAGGTGCTCCTGTCTCACGATAACTGCCAGGAGTTTGGGCCCTGATGGAGAAGGGCTGCACCATAGCCAAGACCTCTTTACAAGTGCCCTAGACTCTGCAGACTTGGTAATGAGGACATTGTCAATGGGGGTGACTATGCGCCAGTCAGCATGGCTTCAGGCCTCGGGGCTTCCCCTGGAGGTCCAGTACACATTTCAGGACCTCCCCTTTGAGGGCGAGAGCCAGTTCTCAGAACAGACAAAATTCTAAGCTACATTCCCTCAAAGACTTCTGGGCAACCACAGCCATTTGGAGAAGCACACCCCAGCTTCCCAAAGTCACCCCTTCCGTCTTTGTCCTCCACAGCAGAGGTTTGCACCAAGACAGCACCCTGAACAGCAGCGCAGGTGCAACAGGAACAATAACAGGAGAACCCCATCTCAGCAAAATAACCAGGGGAATAACTCCTCTAAAGCCCTGTAGACCTGAAACAGGCCTTTTGAAGGTGCACCCAAGGGCAGAGCACCAGACCTACCAGATCCCTCCCATTTATTTTCAGCCACACTATTCCACTTCTATCGTGCATGGGCCAGTATTACTTCAGATCACTGGGTCCTCTGCATGGCTGGGGTGGGATAGTCCCTGCAGTTTACATCCCCACCGCCTCACCATCACCCTTCCCCGTCCCTCTTTAGGGACCTCTCTCACAAGCATCTCCTGAAACAGGGGGTCTGATTGTTCCTTGAACTAGGTGTGATACATGAGAAGTGGTCCCTCTGGGGATGAGGAACAAGGGTTTTTACTCCCCTACTTTCTGATACCAAAGGTGAAAGGCAGTTTAAGACCAATCCTAGACCTAAAAAACCTCAGCTGCTACATGCGGAAAATGAAATTCATGATGGTCTCACTAGCCACCATAATTCCCTGTCTTGATCCAGAAAACTGGTTCACTGCCCTCGACATGAAGGACGCACACTTCCACATTTCAATCCTTCCATGTCACGGACACTATCTCAGATTTACAGTAGCAAACAAGCATTACCAGTTTGCAGTGCTCCCATTTGGCCTGTCTACTGCCCCAAGAGTATTTACCAAATGTATGGCAGTGGCAGCTGCCTTCCTGCACAAGAAAGGGGTCCAGGTGTTTCCTTATCTGGACGACTAGTTATTAAAAGTGACTTCCAGAGAGCAACTTCATGCACACATGGGGCTCATGTTAGAGCTGTTCAGAGCCCTGGGCATCCTTCTCAAATGGAAAGTCAGCCCAGCAAAAAACAGAGTTTATAGGGGTGACCCTGGACTCAAGGGAGGGCATCTCTTCCAGAAACCCAGTCTCAGGTGATATAGGACTTGATACACACTCTTACTCATTGTCCTGTTACAACGGCGAGAATGTGCCTCAAACTTCTAGGTCACATGACATCATGCTGCCACGTGATCAGATGTGCGTGTTTATGCCTCAAACCCCTTTAGGGATGGCTCGCCTCAGTATATGTGCCAACACAAGACAGTCTGGATGTGGTGGTGTCTATCCCCCAGCAGGTGATCAATTCTCTCAGGAGGTGGCTGAACCCGCGAAACCTGTCAGAAGGGGTGCAGTTTGCCCCTTTAGCTCCCATCCTAACCCTAGTAACAGATGCAACATGAGACTCAACAGCAGGAGAGAGTTAAGAACTGTGATTTTATTTATTTCAATTTAGAGCCACCGTGTATTTCCCTACCTCCAGGGGCTTGTACAGCAGTAAAAAAGGCATACCGAATAATAAAAGGAATACCATTCTGATGCACACTTATACATATTAGATTTCTCAATTTATTATGACCCGTACCCAGGTGGCCCACTCTAACGATTTAACACACACTAGCTTGTGGTTCTTCTGCATGCCATGGCATGTTTTTATATTCCAGTGTCCAGCTTATTGCAGAGTGTTTGCGTGTCTTTTCCATACCTGTCCATTCCCAGAGCAGCTATATAAGAGTATTCATTCATGATTTATAAGATCTAATTCCATTTGTTTCTAGCAAAAGAGAAGATGCCAGATTGTGGGAATCAAGAAAATGCACTAGCAGTGAGAAATATTAAATTCCAAAGCCACTTTTACCAATTGAATCTTCTGAATGGTGCAGGTCCGATTATGTGTGTGTCTGTGCATGTGTATCTGATACTTCCCCCTTGTGGAAGAAACATTACAGATTATTTCACCACACTATCAAATGAACACTAGGGCACACTAATAAACTAATATTTGTCAATGAAAAACAAAACTATGATTTTACTATAAATATTTTCACTTTCCTTCCTTCCATGGAGCTGATCATGAACAGTGACCTCTGGGACATTGAACCAGTTTTCTCTCTGGCTGATCACTCTGGTTTTTAAATGTCTGTACTGAACTCATTCAGATATTTTTAGTAAACACGTATTCCTCAAGATCACACCTTCAAGCCACAGTGAACAATTGTCAAGCATCTTTCTTTCTGCGGCCCCATTTCCTGCTATCTTGTATCATCTCTCTCAGATATTTGTGAGACTCTCCAAGGTGCAGAAGTCTGTTCTACTTTGGGAGGAAATGTTGCAACAGCTATGAACAGTTTGCAACACTTGTACTGTGACTCGCACTTACCCCAGTTGTCCATTCCAGGCATTTGACATGTCTGTCTGCCCATCTATCAAATCCATTATGAAAATATCAGAGCTGCTAGTGAGGGTTGTATCAATTGGCTGTAATGTCTGGAAAAGGTCGCTGACTTAAGTTCAATGGAATATGAACTTTCTTTACAAATGGGATAGGATGCCTAAAGCACTGGATGAGAAAGCACATTGACTATGATGAGCCCTCTGGGATAGATGCTTCAGGAGTCCCACAATGCACTAGTACAAGCATTTATAATAAGGAATACTATGCATGGAAGTACCAAAACAGTTCTGATAGAAACAGGGTTGCTATGGAGATGTGCTAAATTTTTGTGAGGACAAGTGAGACAAATTATTTCACACAAAAAGGGCATCCCAGGTCACACCCAAGGAGAATATTCACAGCACCCATTCTCTGTGTCTAGCATTGGATGATGATTTTGACCCTAGGGCATGGGACAGCAGTGAACTTAATTTAACCTCTCCTAAAGTATAAAAAATAGAAATAAAAAGATCTTGTGAGGCTGAATTTCTGCCTGCTGGAGATTCCATTCTTTGCCCAACCCCTGCACCCTTTCCTGCTCAAGTCAGAGATAAAATAAGGCGTGGAGTTGTGATTCTTTCACTTTTCATTTCAGTAGCTTCAATTTCAGAAGCCAACGTAGAGTAAGTCTCCAGTGAATCTGGTTTAGAATCTTGCCTTGGAAGATAGTAAACAGGTTCAGGCAACAAAGTAAAGCACCTTGTGGATCTGAGTCAGATGATTGTGTGGGGGTGGTTGGGAGTTTCAACTGGAACTGAGCCTGATCCCAGGTTTACAATGCAATGTAGATGTATCTGTGAAGGCCTAGGAGTGGGATAGTAAACACAGCTGCGAGGCACAGCGGATAGCTACAGCTGTTGCATGTGACCATTTTTCTCCCTTCTTTATTTTTACATTTTCCCCTTTCTATTGGCAAGTGCATTGTTTGCTTCTTTGGGGATGGCGGTCTGTGTAAACAATTACCTACTGCTCCTCTTTGGCTGGATTTGCCTTGTGATCACAGAGTGCAGAACTCAGTGAGTCAAACTTCTGTCCTATCCCAGGCTTCTACTTTCTGATTAAATTGCCTAGTAACAACTTCGTTTTTTTTTAAATGCACTGAAAGCAACCTTTGGTATCAGGAGATCACATCTAGTGCTTTAGTACTGGTATTAATAACTTAATATCTGTGTTCATGGTCTCTAAAATCTGCTTATTCCTTTTAATTGTATGGAGAAGCAGCTGGTATTTGTTTGGACAGTTTTCACAGTTCATTGCTTGTCCTGCTAATGGGCTGAAAGTAGTGTAGGTGCACGCACAACAGTTGAAGTGTACACGCGCATGTCTTTATCCTATGCACCCTGATTTGTCACATCTGTGGGTACCGTTCAGGCATTGTTGGTGGGGTTCTTTTCAGAAAGTTTGGTTATTTTGCACTTATCTTCAGAAGCAGAGTAGATGCTAATTTTCAATAGTGTCATTCATACTCCATGTGCTAAAGCACTTAGTAAAGCAAGAGATTATGTATAAGTAATTGTGGTAGCAAAGGCATCTGCCATTCTTTCATGCCCCAGAACTCTCACTCATGCTTGTTGGAACTTTATTTAATTGGGAGAGGGCTGGGATTCTGGGGGATAGGTCTCTAAAGATCCTAGGCACTTTTTGGAAAAACCTGACCCTCCATCCGAGCAGCAGCCAGGGCTGGGTAATTTGATGTGTGAGGGAGAGGAGATGTGGCAGCGCAATGATGCCTCCCCCTGGCATGGCACAGCAGTGTCAGCTCAGCTCTGGGTAGGAGCCTGAATCATGAAGTGGGACTGGAATCCAGAGACCAGTGCAGCTGGCTGTGCTATCCCCAGGCCAATGTTATTTTCTTGTCTCCATTTATGAAAACATCTCATGTCTTGACAGCGCCACAAGTCTGTGCTCTCTTGTCCCATCACACAGATTCCTTCTCGCCATCTTTGACGCAGCAGGCCCTTTCTCCTCCCCTCATGTAATATGTGTCCCTTTGCTCCTCCCTCCCATGTGCCCTATCCCCCTGTGGGCTTGCACACACCCCTCTGTCATTCAGAAATGCAATTTGTTACAGTGGTTGCATATTAGCTGGGTGAAACAGGGCCCGAATGTACTAGGCATCCACGGGCAGAACCTGTTGGTTTAGGTGTCTATCAGAACAACAGCAAAGCCTATTTCAGAGGAAAATCCAGGCTCCCAACTGCCCGGTACAGCTGGCAGAGGAATCTCTCTGCTGCCCCCTGCTGTGATCTATAGAATCTCTTTGCACACACACCAAAGGCAGCAGCTTAACTGGGAGTCTGTCAGTAGTCTTCACTCTTAACAGAAATGAATGAGCCTCACAGGAAGGGCTGGGAGGAAGATGGGAGTCAGTGCAGTGGGGAGGGAAGTAGGAACTGGGAGGAGGCAGAGTGGGGATGAGGAGGAATCAACAGAGGCAGAAGGGCTGGGCAAAGGATGCACAGGAAGCCAGAGGGCAGTGAAGGAGAGGTTGGTGCTGATGCAAACGGGAACCTGGTATGGAGGAATTGAGGCTGAGAGTGGAGGGGAAAGCAGTGACCCAGAAAGAGGGAAGCAGGAGGAAGGGGGATGAAGGAGGAACCTGAAATGTAATGGAAATGTAGCGCAGTGGTGGTGATGAGGGAGCAGGAACCTGGGGGCAGGGAGTGGGTGGGTTGGTGGTCATGGAAGCAAGAACCTGGACAGTGGGAGCAAGGAAAAAAGGGACTGGTGCAGGCATGCAGAGCAGGAGATAGTGGTGCTGGGGGATGGAGAATTGCAGGGGTAGGAGGAGAACCAATAGCATGCCATAGGAGGGAGTTGGGGGAACACAGAGCCCGTGCCGTGCAGAGTTAGAAGGGGATGGAGAACAAAGAGGAATTTCTTTGATGTGGTTTCCAATATTGGGAAAGTGAGCCGTTAGCATGCATGCTCCATTGCCTCTTGGCTAGAGGGGTACAGTGCTGGTATCATCTTAATGCAATGCCCCTTCTGAGAAGTACAAGGTCCTTGTGCCCCAGCAACAGTCTCGGGAAGGGCACGTGGCTTTTGCTACTTTCATTAAGTTGCCCTTATTGCAAACATGGGCTATGGCTGTCCAGGCCCTTTGCCAGTGACAGGAAAAGCACACTGCTGTTGCCATTGTGCTGAAGTCTCCTTAATGGAGCACTGAGATGCTGCATACCATGCAGGGCTGGCCCAGGGGAAAGGAAACCCTTGGAAAACCTGTATTTTGGTGTGCTGTCTTTGAGTTTGACAGCAGCATAGGGCACAGGGCATAGGGTATGAGAAGCTGGCACCAGAGTCTAGTCTGGCTGCAGAGAGGAGAGTTTTGAGCTGGGAGTCTCCCCCTCTTAATATATCCCTGATCACCTACCAAGTGGATAGCAAGTATGTGGCCATCATCCATGTCTGCAGGAAGAGGGGATCCAGGGGCTGGCCCACTAGCTCTGCAGGGGTGAGCCCTGCTGTCTGAGATTCCCTGAAGGCTGGCAGATCCAGGCAGCCTTACCTGCTCCCCACCCAACTGGCCAGAAGCTCCAGCCCAGGCTCACTTGCACTCACCCCTGCTCCCGAAGCCAAGGCCTGCTAGCTTGTGGTGCTCAGACAGTGCACACTGACCATGGCACCCAGGTTGGTTGCCCATGTCCCTGTGCCCCAGAGAGAAGGGGATACTGTCAGTGCCACCTTTCTGAAGTCTCCACTCCTTGTCCAAGCAGTAGCAGAAAGAAAAATGGCTGGAGACCAATTAGGGCTAAAAAGACAACTTAGCTGGGCTGAAAACAGGAAAACCACAATGCAAAAACATGTTTAAAGACAAAAGAGGAAATAGAATAAAGGAAGTATGGCAGCACTTCTCTTCCGCCCTCCTCCCTACACACTAAGCACAGCTGTTGCAGAATGAGGGTAGTGGATTTTTTAATCGAGATAGATATTGGGTGAGCCTTGGTATGGAAAATGTTGGTTCCAGTAAGAGGAGATTACTTTACGTAGTCTGCTACACTCGGCACTGTATTTACTCATACATAGAATGCTATGAAATAGAGTACCTGAAAATTTGAGTCACATCTGGGTCTTAATGTCTATCCACCTGCCTCTTACTATCCCTGTTCTGAAGCTCTGCTTCCTCTGGACAAGATCTAGTTAACTTAAAAGTGTAGAAGCCTGCCAGACCTATTGGCAGAACCTGTGATAGGGCCATTTGGGTGATAATGAAGCCATTTAACGGGGCAACCCAAGGTATTTACTGTCCGTTTCTGAATTTACTGTTAATCCACAGGATCTTTGTTTAACATTAGTTTTAAAAATATTAGTATGTTGCTGAAGATTATAAATTCGCATTTCTAAAAATTTGCCTCCCCTCAGCTTCCGTGAGGCATAGAGGCACCAGATTAATAGTACTACATAGAGCTCCATAAATTCAAAGGATGGCCCTGGCTGCTCTGGTTGTAACGTGATGTGTAGCCCTCCCACAGTTTTCCAGCAGGGGACAAGTGTGCTACAGAACCCCATACAGATTCAGAAAGGGAGGGACAGTCTTGTACAGTTCTGGCTAAAGACGTCATTTCTTGGAATGATTTAGGTTGATACAAAAATCTATTCCAGCAAAAGAACTTTGGTTTTGTCATGCAGGTAACTGTACTCTGGCAACTTGGAGCTTGTCTCTTCCTGGTTCCCACTCCATTTTTCCTCTGATTGCCAAATTCACATGGCATCATCCCAGTGCTGCTGTTAACCTCACCATCATCATTTTAGCCACTGATATTTGACGGCATTGACCCCTCCTTCCCTGTAGCTGGCTAGATTTTGACCTATTATTTGTGAATCACTTTCTGTTATGTAAGAAAATAATACTTCCAATAAAACTTTATTGCATCAATCAGTATTTTTAGAAACAAATGCATGCAAATCTGGAAAAATTTCAGAGCAATCAGAATATACAAATAGCCCAAAGCAGTTGATCATCTCCTATAACATATTGTAACCATTACCTTTGTTTTATACTGTTCACCCCGCCTCCTTTCAATCTTGAAACATGCCACCCTGCTGTCAGTGGTCGCAGGAGACACACAATGTGAGCATTTTATTCTAGCCTTGGAGAGAAGGGATTTTTTGTTTTTGTTTTCTTTTTTAAATAGAACATCACAATTAAACCCGAAAGCAGTGTCAAGAGCTACTCTTCCAGATCTGACACATTGTCGTGCATTGTTCCCATTGGGCTCATGTCCTTTCAAAAGCAGAGACATCGTCATGCCTTTAAATGCTTCCGACATGCTCTGCTCTTCTAGTCTCTTTCTCTGGAAGAGTGTTTCTTAAACTGTGTTCCAGGGCACACCAGTGTGCCTTAAATAGGCGACTTTTTTTTTCCTCAATAACTTTCCCCCGACCCTTTTTTTTTTTCCCTCAACAAAAAAATCCTTGGTGTTCCTCATAAAAAAAATTGTCTGGTGTTCCTCGGTATTAAAAAGTTTAAGAAATACTGCTCTGAATGATCAGGAGAACCTCAGAGAAGAGGGGAAATGACCCTTTGAACCCCATCCTGAGTCCTTTATTAACTGGAACATGAAGGGACATCACAGAAACAGGGATAGCTTGCATGGCCATATGAACCAAAGAGACTTAGGCCCCCAGAGAGAGTTTTTACCTGATTTTTATTTTGGTGGCAGGAAGGAGAGCTGGGAATTTAGATTGGTAGTGAAATCCTTTGAATGGAACCGTGAATAGGAGCAAGTCAGTAGGTGGGAGCACCCAGCTGGGTTCCTTCTGCAACCAGGAAGTTAGTTTGTCCCTTTTGGGACAAGTGGCAGCTGGTTTGCACAATGCCACCACTTTCCCGCAGACTTCTCATTTGCTTCTTTTTTTAATCTCTAGCCATGTAAAGGCTTGTTTCTCAGAATTATCCAGTGCACTCTTCAGCAAGAAAGCAGTTAACAGCTGACAGCTTTAAACAAATAGTTCCCCAGATCAGATATATATACACTTGTCATGCAGATGTCCCCATGCTGGAGGATCCGCAAGACTGGTGATGATCATGCAGAGTAGTTTGCTAATCTAGAGAAGATTTCAGCTTTCACACAGATTGTCAGGTTTCTTCAAGGGGCCCCTTTGCATCACCTCAAAAACAAGTCCACTAAAGGAATTGCCCCAGGCTTGTACCATTAAGCATTACCCTGTTAACAAAGATGAGGCCTGTGTTTGAAGTTCTGAAAGGCTGGAGCTTCTCAGATGGGCACAGGCATACAGTGTGGTTCAGGATCATCTTTTTGCTGTGGTGTACCATGATATACTATCAAGGTCTTTTCATTTCATTCTATTTACATTTTTTGAGATTTTTTTTCTGAGATTAATCAAGTCCTTAGGCAGCAGTTGCTGCCAAAAGATTTGATCTTGTCGTGTCTTTGGAGTGTTGAAGAGATGTTTTGCTCATCCCATGTTATGATGAACACTGGCCTGTGATGGCTGCCTAGATACACTACATCGGTGATCTAGTTGGGAATCATCTCAGGGTGCTTATCTAACAGAGCTGAGATTAGACCATACCTGGCACAGTAGCTGGATTTCTAATGGACTGGAGCCAGCCCACCCACCATGACAGCCAATGAGTCACAGTAGTGGCAGTCATCACAACAAGTAGCTTTCCGGAGTAAACTTTTCCAGACTTGTCTGCCTGGAAATCTACCCAGGAGCATATTCTATTATTTATATGACTTTTTAGATTTGTTTTGTTTTTAATGTCTGCTGGTAAGCTATGCAATTCTGGCATGGCAGTCAGTTGGGTATGACATCAGACACTATGGGCATCATGCTGCTGATTTTGGAGTCATTTCAAAAACACTATTTGTGTTCTGTATTTTGGTGGTGATTTCTCTAAGTTATGTGTTATGATCTTAGTGGAACTCCATTCCCCTCTGATCATCTTCACCCTTGCCTATAGATGGGACCTGAGAGTATCAGGGAATTGAGACTCCTAGGAATTTTTCCTCTTGTGACCTACTTCTCTGTGCTAGGTGGCAGGGAGGCTAGGTTCTAGGAGACAGGGAAGACTGGGCCTAGGTAGAAGATGGAGACTCCCAGGCATTCCTCTGGACTAGAGGACACTAGGAAAACTGCTGAGAGAAATCTCTCTGCAACAAAATGTAACATACACTATTAAACAGATGTCTCCCACTCTTCTTTCCCACCTGCCTCAGAATATGAAAGGTATAAGGGATGGCTAAGTTCCAAACTGCATTTCTTGCTGCAGTTTAAAGAACTTTCTAAACTGTACAGAGTATCACATGGGCCCCTTCTCCCCTCCAGTGAGTGAGATGTATTTGCCTCTACAGGTCATGGACTCATCACCTGGAAAGGGTTCTTTTCAGGGCTTTGGAGCGGAGCCCAGAGCTGGAGTACGGAGCAGTGGAGCTGCAGGTTTTTGCCTGGAGCTGACAGAAAATCTTGACTGCTCCACTGCTCCAGTTTTTTTTTTCTTTTTTTCATTTTCAATCCAAAATGAATGATATTTTATCAAGAAAATCCTAAAGGTGCCAAAAAGTTTCAGATTGTATAACAATTGATATTAACATCTACTTTACCACTTTACGTAATATGTCACAGTTACTCTCACTTCAGATGAAATCAAGATCTAATGTACAGATACAAAATTACAAAATTTTTTGGAGATATGTTTTATTAAAGAATCAGATAATTATCAGACATCCAGCAACACTGCAGACTGCTCCCACCCTTCTGCCAAGGATAGGCGAGTACGTACTCACGTAGATTAGTTAGATAGTTAGATTATTATGTGTTTATTTTCAACCTTGTAACGTGTAGCCTCGGTACTTCTCAACAATTAATGTTGTAGAACAGCGATAGCACGTACTAACGTTATGGCACATACCAAATTTCATTGATATATCTATATTAAAGCATTTTTGAGATATTAAAAACTTGGAAAATATTTTGAATATTTTCCTGCAAAATTTCATAAGAAAAACTAACTTGCAATTTATAAATAAAAATGTGTATTAATCATGTATATTAAAAATTAAAAAATTATAGTTAAAAATTAATTTGAGTCAGAGCATGGAGCGGAGCTAGAGCAGTCAGTATTGGTGCTGGAGCGGAGCAGAGCAAAAAATTGATTGCTCCAAATCCCTGGTTCTTTAAAAAAAAAAATTGTTTACAGCTGTGGGAGGGTGGTTTTTTTTAAGCATCAACATCTTGATTATTTTTATCAATGCCCATGATTGTTTTAAAAAGTAAAGAACATGAAATAGTCTGTTCCCCGACTGAAACTCAGACTGCCAGCTTGAGTGACTCTCAAGTAGAGATGGATGTGTTTTGAACCAGTTGAAAAACTGGCCTCAGAATGAGAGCATCAGACTTTCTCTTTAGCTATATTAAAACTGTTGTTGGTGTGATCCTATAGGATGAGATCTTTTTCTGTTTCCCTCTGCATGCTCACATGCACACACACCAACACACACACACAAGCACAGATTTGTTCATGCTGAGAGGCTGCCTTGATCATCTCCTGATGCCTCTTTAGTTGCGTAGTTCCAAATTGGCATAATTAAAGTGTTATAGAATAAGTGACACGCCATCCTTTCTGAGGGAATATGAGAGGATGGTGGGAGAGGAAAACTTTAGGATAGGTGCTAGGTTTTACTGCACCTGGCCTCAATATCCAGGCCATTTTCACCATCTTTTCCCCCATTTTATCAGGAAAGTTCTGATCTGTCAGGACACAAAGGCTGTTCAAACATTGTGTGTCATCTTCCTTCCCCATCCTGATGGGATTCTGGGTGGAGCTGACTGTTGCTTATCTATGCAGTCATCATGGCCTACCACTCAAAATCAGGTCTTCATTCATGCTTAGCAACGCATATTTTTTCTGTGACAATCTATACCTCGCATGAAAATCTCACATGTGGTAGGTCATTTCTAGAAAGATTATATGTTATGGTTTCCTTCAGACTCATGCATTCCTGCTGTACATCTATCCCAAACAGAGCAAGTGACTCTTGAACTAAAACTTTTTTCCAGAGTGTTCTCATTGTTTTTCAAAATCTCCTTGGCCCTATCTGCATTGCACCTTTCAACCATGTTAAGGAACTTAGGGTACATCTATACTGCGTGGCTATTTCGGGATAATGGAGGTATCTCAAAATAGCTACCCTGCATCTACAAAAGCCACCTGTTATTTTGAAATATTTTTTGAAATAACAGGGGTGCTATTTCACAATCCCGGTAAATCTCGTTGGATTAAGGGATGGCTCGAAATAGCATGTATTTCAAAATTTAGCACTGAGTAGACATGCCAAATTTCAAAATAAGTTATTTTGAAATAGATTTGCAATAATATACGCCATTTGTGTATCTTATTTCGAGTTTAGGGTGCTCTGTAGATGCACCCTCAGAGTCACATATCTGAAAATGGTTACTGTGGTCAGTATCATGACTACAGCTTTTAAAATCATTTTATGACTTGCCAGTTATCATCCGACCCTTCCATGAGAGCTCTGATGAACACATGCTACTTTAATTCAAGTTGTTTCTCATGGGTGTGCCTCTAATTGGAATGCAGTGAACAGTGTATGTTAGTTTTCCTGGAAATCTGAAACACTAACTGCTTGCAGCCTTTCTAAGGTACTCTGCCTATGGATATTTAATGTGGCAAAATATACTGTTTCCTCTTAATATTAGATGTGCATAAAGCATTTTAAAAGTTGTTCCGAGACAGGGGGATAATCTCTAATATGGCTATGAAAACAGATGACCATAAAACAGATTATAAACCATGGTAATAGGTGGAACCATTTGACATGATTTCTGATATGGTTGGTTGGTTGCTCGCTCAGGCTCTCCATTTGATATTTACCATATTTCTAAGAGAGATGGGGTTAGGTTAGAAAACTAGATCCCTACCCGCTTGGACTTTAGGCAAGGTAGAATCTGATTCTAGGGCCAAAGTCCACAGGTCAGGTTCATCTCTATAAAAGACCTGAGTCGGAGCAGTAGCTGCACAAACATTCCTGAACTTTTCAAAACTTTTTGGCTCTTGATTTGAATCTAGATCCAAACAACATGACTTAAGTAAGTCTTTTATTTCTGACAGATTTCTTATTTTTAGCTATTGTAGCCAGCAGCCAATATTATTTTTCTTCCCATCATATGTCTTTTCAAACTGGGACACAAGTTCTAAACATATCATACAGTTTCTATGCAATAGCATCAAACAGTGCAGGCAACATATACACACGTACTTCTCTAAGAAAATAGATAGCAAAAATCTAAACCCATTGAAAGGAGACTCGTTTTCCCCTTTACAAATTTCCATTGGGGTGAGAGACATGGAACGTGGGGAGACAAGGGATGATTCTCACACTCTGGTTCAGTTTATAAGACTTCTTTTTTTTGTTCAGCATCTCTCTCCAGTTTAATAAGTCATCTTCTTATATCTGCTCTAGATGCCAGCGTTGTAAATAAGCAAGGTGTTGGAGAAGTTTGGCAACATATTGGTCATTAAATTGTAAATTCCTTTGTGCAGTGCAGTAAAATCAGCAAGAGCGTCAATATCTGTGGAGATCTTTTTTTCTTTTTCTTCTTTTGAGAAATGTTCAAAGGAAAATATGTGCAGCGATGAGGTGCCAGAGAAAGTGTCTGTGATTTTTTTTCCCCTTCAGAAGTGGCCTTGTCTACAAAGCCTTTGCTCCAGCAATAGCCAAATACTTTCCCTTATTGCTGACAACTAATTCAGCGGAAGTTGTGCTCCTTCAGCAATTTTATGCATTCATGAAATTTGGAGAATCAGGAACAGGCTCTAAAAAGGAGAGACAATTCTGTTAATAGTTTTTTGGTTATTTATGAGTGTGGAGCTCACTGGGCACTTGTGAGGCTGTGGTCTGAGGTGATTAACAGAAGATACTTCCCTCCACTATAGACAAGATCCTATTGGCTGGGAGTGCACATTGCCATTTGTAGGCACCTTTAGCAATGTGATTCAGCCAAATGTCACCAGCTGCAAAGATGCTAGGGAATGAGAACTAAGGGCCTGACCCAGAGCATGTGGTGGGAGTTAATAGAAAGACTTTTGTTGACTTCACTGGGCTTTGGGTCAGCTCCTAATATTCCATGGCTCATCATTTTAATCCCCCAGAGGCAACATTTTTAAGGCAACTGGCATGATTTTTTCCCTCTAGCAAGTAATCAGTTAAGGGCTAGCTTTCCCTACTTGTAACAGCATCTGCTGTGTTGCTAATAACAGGCTGTGAAATGGCAGCCTGGCTCTGGGAAATTAATATGGTGATACTCTGGGGGAGGGGGCAAGGGACTGACAAGAGGGCCCCCAATTTAACATTGCTATCCCACATCTGGAACTCAAGAGTACTGCAGAAACTGGCCCGCTGGGAAGAACCCCTTGTATGAAAGAATAGCAAACCCCATGCTGCGGGACAAACATAAAGAGCCAGTCACACCACAGCTGTGTTTCTTTCCCTCCAAGACTGAGATCTTGTCGCGTTCCCCTGTTCACCTCCAGACCAAAGATTTATTATTTTGGTTTGTATCAGCAATTTCTCTCGACACCAAATAATTATGAGTGGACAGCTGGCCAAATTCCATTGATACCAGTGTAAATCTGGAATAACTTCATTGGCTTAAGTCGAATCACTCCATGTCTATGCTTGTATAATTGAGATAAAAATTAGGACCATTAGATATAAAATGAGGCCCTACAGCAGAGATGCAGGGTTTTCCCCCTCCCCAGAGTCACAAGACTATAAATTTCATGTTGAACAAGGTTAGATTTAAACTGAATATTTAACAAGGGATCAGTCCCCTCCCTTTCTGACTCTTTCTTTCCCATGTCCCTCTTCAATGGCTAAAGTTCCCTACCGTCTGTCATGGCAGCTTTAGCTTGGGTCAATCAAGGAGCTAGTTTTATAAAATGGACACTTACCCAGTGTTGGGAAGAAGCAATCTCCTGTGCCAGGAGGAGACAGTGGAGTGTTTGGTTCTGAGAGAAGGTGTCTGCCTGATTCTGACGGCTGGCGGCTGGCAATATATGTCATCTGCAGCTTGGGCCTGGACTCTGTATTTGTGGATGGAACTGCTTCAAAGACAGGATTTTCAATGCCTTGAGCATTACTACAGGAGAAAATACAGCGTCAGTCCTCACACTCACACCCCCACCTTCTCTCTCACCCACTAAGAGCTCCAGAATTCTAGACTTTCTTCCATTCTAACAGTAGTACCATGTGTGGCAGGTAATGTAGGCAAGGGAAGGCATTGCCTTCCCAAAACTGCCTATACTCTCTAGCCACCAGGGAGGGCTGTGGCTGTGGTATGCTAACCCTGCCCTCCAGGTGGCCAGGAAGGTTTGGGCTGTTGTAGTGGGGGGCTTGGCTCCACAGGGGGCGAGGGCGGGGAGAGGTTGCTGAAGGGGCAGGGCCTGTGTCAGAAGGGGCAGGGGCTGGAGCATGCCTTCCCCAGCTGGGTCTTCACCTGCAGCCCTGAGTAGCACTTACTATTTTTAGTTCCTATTTATCTGTCTTACACATAAGTTAGTGGGTCTCTCCTGTGTTTGTCCTTGTGACGTCTCAATGACCAAGCTCTCTATTGTTTTCCTAGGGCTTACTTCCTAACATCTTGTCTTTCCCCTGTCATGCTGCCATGGTTTTGTACTACAAACAGCTGTGATGTGACACAAGAACAGGATTAGAATCTTTAGGGAGGAAAGCCAGGTTTTTGAAGAAGGCAGGAGCTCATTAAAATATTATAGTAAGAAGAGGTGTAACCCTTGTCAGGGGATGCTTTAAGGGAGTCCAGGCCCAGATTACCATGATAATCTAATTTAAGGGGAATTAATCCACCTAGGTATTTGATGAATAACAAACACTGGGCCTAATAAAAGGCTATTGGGGCTCATTTGCAGCGACATGCTTATAGAGAAATTATCCCAATAGACAGGCACTTCCAGAGCCCACAGGTGCACAAGGAGGAAGGCCATGCACATCTCTGAGTCAAAAGAGGGACCAGGACTGAAGCAGCAAGTAGTTGCAGCATTGGGTCAGCAAGGGGTGCAAAAGGGCGGACATGCCCTACAACCACAGGTACTTGAGTGGGATATCAAGACACCCTCCACCATCAAGGAGGAATGACTTTGTAGGACGGTATAAACACCTGCCCTGGCTGTGGGATTTTGACTGTTCCATGACAGCATATGGAGGGGCAGACACAACTGTAGAGGTTCCTGCTTCAGATTGGGGGCATACTCAAGAAGCAGCAGAGGTGTCCATGATGGAAAAGGGTCAATTGCAAATTGCCATCAACCCCAAAAGGGAAGAAGGCACAGGCTCAACCAGCTTATATATATTTACTATGAAGAAGTGAGGCATGCAGGATGGGTTGGCCACTATATGAACAATCATTATAAGGCTGGTCTGGTTGCTCTGAGTACCAGAGGGGAACCAGGGAGAGTCAGGCTATCAAAGATACTCTTCCCAGAAACTGCTGGGGCCAGGACTATTGTGAAGTTTGAATAATACTGTGGGGACTCCGTTGAGACAAGAAAGAATAATGCCCGAGGACCAATCTTTTTTGGCAGTGGGGAGAAGAGGCAAATATAATGGTGTTGCCTCTCTAAAATATGTCTATTTTATGGTGGACACTAATTTTGAGGAAGCAAGACCCTAT
This sequence comes from Pelodiscus sinensis, assembly GCF_052426305.1. NCBI lineage: Eukaryota > Metazoa > Chordata > Testudines > Trionychidae > Pelodiscus > Pelodiscus sinensis. Next base: position 29,212,868 of record NC_143059.1, on the reverse strand, counting down.
AAGAATAGGCAAATGTGGCTTAGACAGGGAAATAGGCCCTGGGTGAAAAATTAAAGGTGGGAGGCGGTGAGGTTCACTATTCCCATTAGTTAAGGGAGATGCTCTACATGACTTTTAGCCCCAGAGTGTGAGAGCTTGAGGAACTTGAATAAAAGAACCAGAGAAGACCCAGGAACAGAAGGAGTTCCAATCAAGGGGATCCAACCAGAAGCCCTAAAGGATGACAGGATTCTGGGGTAGAGCAGGCCATATAAAATATGGAACTTGACTCAAATGATCTGGAGAGCCAGGGAAATGGAGGCTACAAAAGCCATGATGTGATTGCTAAACAATTCAATGAACTACAGATCCAAGTAGTAGATTTCTACCAGGAATTGGATAGCTGTACAAAGCATTAGAAGGCCTAAATTCAAGAAATGAGGTGGAAATGCTCTCAGGCTATACGGGAGCTGATCATACGGTAGGAACATACCAGGCCAACAGAAGCAGAGCTTGAGAGGCCAGAACAACCAAGGCAGAGCAAATGTGTAAGGCTGACCAGAACGTAAAGATTCCTCAACCTGGCAACAAAAATACTTGAAACTCATAGAAGGAAGTGACAGAGCTGTAAATGATCTTGAAAAGTGACCTCAGGACAGTCAAGCCAATTGGAGAGCAAGTATTTTAAGCCAGTGGATAAACTGGCAGAGCTGGTAGTGAGCTAATGCAGGAGTTACTGCAGAAAGCAAAACACAATAAACTGAGTCTCCATACTCTGGTGGACCTGATAGAGGAGAAGGTGCCATTCTAAATTGGAACCTTTGAGAGAGAGAGATTTCCAGCCTAGAAGGCAGAGAGACAGGAGTTGGAATAGCTGCTTGTTTTGGAGAGGGAATATTCTACATACTACTGAGACAAGTAGAAACATATTAAAAGAGAATTGCAGGAACAGGTGAGACCAACCTTCTTCTGGAGCAGAGCAATGGAGGAACACTTGAAAGAGAAGCTGGAGCCAGAGCATGGCATGAATATCTTGGAGCAGAAGGTTATTAAAATGAAAAAGGAGCTAGAGACTGACTAGTGAGCTCTGGGACCTGGCCATTGAGGCAGGAGCCTTATGCACGCTGGAAGAAGAAGGTGATTTGCAGGGGAAACTGGCTGGGGATTGTCCAGGAAGCAGGACCCAGGTGCTGGCACCCATGGAGAGACATGCAATAAGATGGAGAGCACATAAATCAATTACAGGGAGCTTGTGTTGATACAAAGGGTCTGACTGACAAGTAGGGCCTCCAGAAAGACCTTCCAGGAGGAAAAGTCAACTGATTGACAATGGATTGTGTGCCCTGAGAGACAAACCCTGAGAGGCAAAACACGGCAGAAGTTTCAATGGTGCCAGCGGCTCTTTCGGCTACACAGCAGACCTCTCTAGTAAAGGATGGAGTGAGCGGGGAGTGAAGGCTGCAACTGTGGATAGGAATCACATTGAAATCCTGGAACTGCAGATGCAGATGGCTGAAGAACAGGAACAGATGTGTTTCTCCAGGGGAAGGATCTTAGAGCAGTCTGCAAACCAGAAGCAGCAGCAGCTGCTCTGCCTCCAAAAGGACACTGCAGAACAACAGTGTTTGCTGCTTCAGAGGGAGATGACTAAGCTCCAGAACCTGCCTGAAGATGCAGCCGCGGCTGAGATCCAGCTTGGCTAAGGATAAAGAGCTGGAATCCTGTGGGGGTGAGGCCACTACTACAAGAAGATGGATTTAGCAAGAAGGTACAGCAGCCCTCTGAAGCTAAGAACTGCTCTGTTGTGGCAAGGCCAAGCCCCAGCCAGACCCCTGCTAAAAAGAAGGGTTCACCCCAAGAAAAAAGGGGGACCCAGACAGTGCGGTGATTCCAAAAGTACTGTAGGTCTGGCAGTTGCAGAAATCTGTGCTGACTGGGTTATTAACAATGATAGGGTCCAATCCTTAGAGTCTGGAAGCCCTAAGGAAGTAGGATTTAGATGCAGCTATTTTTAATCTCAATGATGATGCTTGTGTTTGTATCCAGGGGGCGCCTCCCTAAGGGTGTGTCTACACAGCGGCATTATTTCAGAATACCGGCCATTATTCCGAAATAACAATGTGAGTATCTACACAGCAATTCCATTTTTGAAATAATTTCGAAATAACGCGTGGCTTATTCCAACTTCTGTAAACCCCATTCCACAAGGAATAATGCCCATTCCAAAATAGCTATAGTGCGGATGCTCCACTGCTTCTATTTCAAAATAGCTCCTCCCCAGGGCCATTCAAACTAATTACTCCCCAGTGCCTCCTGGGGCTCTAAATCTAGGTAGTGTGTCCACATTAGGGAAGCCTGCCTCAGACTAATTTTGAGGCATCCCTGTAGTGTAGATGTGCTATTTTGAAATACCGGTAAGCTATTTCAGACTATTTCTTCCAGCATAGTTTGTTTTGAAATAAGCATGCAGTGTAGACATACCCTAAGAGATCAAGTAGTAGCCTTAAGCCAGATCAGCTGTGGTGAAAGCTTTGTATTGTTGACCATACCAGAAGTAGCTGGGGAACTAGGCTTTCAGGGGGTACAGTATATGGTGAACTATGACATGCTGAGATCTATGGAAGAATACATTCACAACATGAGGCACTTATAACATAGTGGAATTCAAGTCCTGATCATGTCATGTTTTATGGAGGGAGGCAAGAACATTGCCAAGGATTTAACAGATTTCCTAGTTGCTGCTAAAGAGGAAGTTCCTCCTGGTTGGAGATGACCAAGCATTAGCTATTGTTGATACTACATTTCAGTATAAGTTGGTTTTGCTGGGAGAAGGTATGTCACAGGATTGTTTGCCCCTTGTTTGCTGGTGCTTAAAGAGAAAAAAACTATCCTATGGAAGAGGGTCTTCCAGAGACTACAGGTCCTCAAGGCTGAAGACCAATGGGAAAGACTTTATTTCGAGTTTGTATTGTATTTAATAATATAGTAGAACCCCAGTGAGAGAATTATGTCTTGTATCTTTTTGGACTGTGGAGTTGTGTCCCTGAGAAAAGGAAACTGAGGAAGGGAGTGTCTGCAGCATCGTGCTAATTAGCAAGTAGCACTAAAGTGTAGATAAATCCCTGGCTGGTGGGATTTTAAACTCTGATTAACATTGTCCTAGACCCAACACTGCTAACTGGTAAAGGACATTTTCTTTAGTTCAAGCGGTGGGAGCCTGAGTCTTCAGAGCACCAGGATATGAGTTCTAATTCTACTGACAATGGAAAGTTCCAGATGACCACAGAATGCAACATAATCACAATCATGAAGCTCTCATTGGCCTTGGATTAGAAATAATATAAGGACACTGATGCCTCTTTCTAGTGAGACAAAGTGATTAACACATGCTACCTGAATACAACCAGCAACCAGGAAATGCAGCTGAGCAGTTATTGCAATTACTGATATTGTACATGAGAGCCATTTATAATACCTGAGGCTGTGTCTAGACAGCTTTCCTCTTCCAAAAGAGGAAATGCAAATGAGGGAAATGGAAGTGAAGCACTGATTAGCATGTTTGCGTGCTTCATTTGCATATCTTCTTCCAATCCTTTTTTCTGAAGAGGTTTCCCCCTCTCCCCCCCCCCAAAAAAAGCAGTCTAGAGGCGTTCTTTTGGGGGGGGGAAAAACCCCTTTTTCGAAAAAACCCTTCTTCCTCAAAAAATGAAGTTTACAGGGTTTTTTCGCAAAAGGGTTTTGTCCAAAAGAACCGCATCTAGACTGCTTTTTTTTCTGAAAAAAACTCTTCTGAAAAAAGGATCGGAAGAGGATATGCAAATGAGTGCACAAACATGCTAATCAGCGCTTCATTTGCATTTATGTTTTCCTCATTTGCATTTCCTCTTTTGGAATAGGAAAGCCGTCTAGACGCAGCCTGAAAGAGGCAATGATACCCTTAAAAATACAATGTAATAAAGCACTGAAACACAGGGAGAAATGTCAGTAAATTAATGTTTCTTTTGCAGACCAGGAGAGATGGAAAATAGTAATTTTAACCCACTCGCAGTTACTGAGCAAATGGAATGTCACATCTGATCCGTTTCAATATGCATCTCTTTTCATCAATTGTTAAAAATGCCCCCAATAACAGCTTCAACCAAGTTGCTTTTCTGTTCCTTCCACATAAGGTACTATCCCTTTGGAAGAAAGAATGTAGCTCCCTATAGTGTTTTGTGCTGCAATCAGCTGACTAGATTTCAGCACTTATTAGCAATCAATCAAGACAGCTACAGAGGCTTGCAGGCCAATTAAATGTGTAATTTTTGTTTAAATGTTTCTTCTTGATGTTTCCTCCACAATGAAGGGTGTTTTTTTAAGGCCAAGTGGCCAGATGGCCTTTGAGATTTCATCAATGTCAATAAACAAAACCAAGGTTAATTTGCATTCTTATTTCAGTTTCTGATGTATGCTGCCAGTTTCAGTTACCGCTTGAAACAGC